>NC_047027.1:13333605-13633605 GCF_902652985.1 Pecten maximus | reverse complement strand
TTCACTTTACAATATTTCAAAGTAAATAAGATTTTTCCTATGCTCATTTTTCTTTTAGAAATTATATAATATTGTCAATCAATTTTCATTACTCTGAACAAATCTCCTAATGACTGGTAATGTATTCAAAAATGTAATTTCTTATTTTACATACATGATATATAGCGCGCTTTAATCACCTGTTCATGTTTAGTTTCCTAAAAAAAAATGAAATTATATTGTATCATTTTCCACAAAAATATTTTGTTTTTCATTATTAGCACAAGAAGGCCGCTCTATTCTTGCGTATGTAATTGTTTGGACTCATTGCATATGTATAAGCGTAGCCCATCAGAGGCTATACATAGCACATGAAAGTTACCTCATTTGATTTTTATGCTATTTGGAAACCCTACCTTTGGTTGAAAAAGCCAATTTATATGTCACCGGGGTCGTCAAACTCATAACCAAAGACAAGTTCGGTTTATCATTTGTGGTTTTATTATTTCTCATGGAGAAAGAAAACCTAAAAGTGAAATAGACAACAATATAACAATGAAACAGACCATATCACGACTGACGCACACCAAATAGATTCACGCCTCTCACTCCGATAAACACACACGCATACATATGACATTTATCAGGCCTCCCCCGGCGGTATCCAATGTCCTTTGTAGGGGTATAGGATGATGCATATTCGACTCAAGTTCTACAAGTATACGAACGTGATCTCGCGAGAGCGATCCGGTTTAGAGTGATAGAACGAGTGGTAGCGGCGTTAGTTAGGACAGAAATTGGCAATACAAGACTACTACTCACTGGTAATATACCCGTCCTACATCTAAATACTCTACAAGCGTATATAACATACACATATTTATAAAGTACACGGGTTACATATATTTGAAACCCCAACCCTCTGTCCCCAAAGTCAAATAATTACCTGACCTTTTCATCATTTTGATTCCAGATAAAGACTTTATACATTAATGATTTAGAGACATTTTAGTGTGAAATGTCTATAGAATGGTATCAACGATACTCACGCTGTTATCTAGCTGTATCTTCCTCCATCCAAAGAATCGTTCGTGAAGCTAAAGGCAAAAAGTAATGATATCAGAAAAAAGGAAGACAGGAAAGATGCAATTTTAAAAATGTTTACTTTAATAACTCGTAGGGTTTGTTTTCGTTATTGTATCATTTCGACAGGAGAAGAAAAAAACGTTCAAATGTTCCGTTACACTGGTGTATCGTATTAATAAATGTTCTCTGATAGATTACGTCGAAATCGTTCATTGCAATACATTTCCATCATTTTGAAAAACACGATTTGTCAGATTTATTTCAAATCAGGACTCTGGTTTTACCAGAAATGTGTAGGGAGTAAACCAGGGCAAAAGTCCTTTATCAAACTTCCTGATCACATGACAGGCTTTTAAAGATAAGCCGACAATCCCTTGTTTTAAATCAACTTTATCTCTGGTGAAGTGCACACTTGACCTTGGTCTTCGATCATATTTAGAAGTGTTCTGATGGGTGAGTATGAAAAGGAATTTTTTGTAAATCTTGTCATGGCTAATTTTACATTTAAAGTCATATCTGCTGTTTTATAACATATACACCTGCTGTATACATACTTGTTGAAAATAAAACGAAAATTGAATGATTTTTTTTTCAATTGTGGATAATAGTAAACGCATCGACGGGACCAGATTAAATAAGTTTTTTTTTATCCTGCATTTCTAACACGAATTTAAGTTTATACATTGTTGTTTATATTTCGAATCTGATACCGGCCGTATTGAAGAAAGAAAAATGAACAGTTTTGGATATAATTTTCAGGTACCTACAGTTATTCCGCTTTTTGTGGTGTGCTCCTGTTGAGCCTGTCATGTAAGTATCTGTATTACTCTTTAAGATAAACATATTATTGCCATTATTTTTTTCTAAAATCGGTATTTGTAAAATTTATTTCAGAACGAGCGGTTCCAGTCTTTTTGTATCACATAAATATGCTCAGTCTATCAAGCTATTTACAAAATACACAGATTCTGCCGCCATCAGATGTCTGAGTTGTACAGACGTACTACAACCTCGCTACTGTTCTGGTATTGAACACTGTTCTGAGGGAGACGTGAGTACAAACATATATCTATTTTATAGATTCCCGAGGTTACATATTTTCAAGTGACAACCATAACAGTCGTGAACGTTATCAGGTTAGCTATTTAGTAATGGTAAAGAAAATAGTCAGGCATGATATCTATTCAAAGTATATATACATGTATATATTATATGTTAATAGGAATTTGTTCTTTTAGGCATGTGTAACTGAATCCTACAGAAACAGGAATGGCGAGATATTGTACAACCTCGGATGCATGTTTACACAGGTAAATGTACCGTAGATATCTATAATATTACACCTGTGCTTTAGTTAGATTTCATCACCAGGCCGATTTTCTCTTCTTTGCAATTATCTACTTTCATTCAATAATATATTCCCACTCCTCATTCTCTCTCCTTTCTTGTAAGATGAAATGCACGAGGATTCAAAAGCAGACGTATGACCCGTTAAAAATATAACCAATAAAATAAACAACCATACCAGCACATTACAATTGTGCATGGTTTTAACCTATTAATAAAAACATATCAACATATCATATTAATTAGAACCTTTTCCGTTGTTTTCTATCGGAATTAAGACTCGAGAATTAAAGAAACAAAATAAAACAAAGCCAAAATGAATGCTTAGTGTTAATTAAAAAGTATATCGTGACATGAGTTAATGTTTACACTAGATATCTTTTATACCAAATGCAAACATTGTTCGATGACCAAACACACGCGATGAAACTGAAATCAATAAGGCTATTTTGATTCATTCGTCAAGAGGTGTGCATTGAATGCCCTACATAACCGCTCTACTGAAATACTTCACCAAGACATCATCGGGACGCACGTGCATGATGTATGCACAGAGTGTTGTCATGGTGACTTGTGTAACGCTGCAGGGTGTGGTTCGACAGGTAAGTCATTTTCATGCTGTTGCAAGGACGGCAATTCATGTTGTGTTACATACTGTATTATGGACGATAGTCTAAGAACACAACTCAAGTTTATTCGTACTTTACCTATTCAAATGCTATGCCGGCAACATATTCATAACTAGATTTAGGTTGTTTACACTTATATCTCCTTCGAAAGGGGGTCATCTTGCATAAATACTAGTTCTTCTAATGGTCACTTATCTGGAACATTACTTCTAAATAATTTAAGATATCTCGACCAAACGTGCAGTCTAACTGCATGATTTGAAGCCGATGATTAGACTGGTCAGTTAGACCTTGAGGACAGGTATGTGCAAATTTATCCACCGACAAACTCAATGCAGAATCATTCGATCACTGCATCATAGACATAATAAAAGGTCAAAAAGTGATCTTTTTTTCACAATATTAGGTCATGCGATAACTTTTAAACTGTAAAGAATATTAAGAAAGTTACTTTATATCTTAGTTACCCACTGACTAGGTTTAGTGTTCTACAAATTCGTACAGGAACCCATAATTGCCGCTCCCATCCCCCTTTGAAGGGTCGGGTGTGGTTTTCTCCGATGTCGTCTGATCATGACACAAATGTCATGGAGAGCCGAAATATAAGAATAACTGTATACAACTACATATTGATCGAAGGAGGCGACTAAAAGTGGACACCTAAACATCGGGAATTTTCTTCTGTGTTTTCTAGTTTGTGAACATTGAAGATACCTAATTAGATAGTCTGCTCCTATTGTAACACGAGGGACCTTATTTATTTCACTTGTTCCTTATTTCAAATAAGTAGTACAACTTTTTCCCAATGATTTGTTCAACCAGTAGTAACCTTTTTATCGTTTAATATATCTCTAACGGTAGTTGAGGTATACCTTTATCACCCCACTGTCAAATTCTACTGCATTAATTATTGCAGCATTGCAACAATTACATTATGTTCAAAGACCAATTAACTGTGAAAATACCTAGTGCGGGAGAAGGGTATTCATGTTTTTGTTCACACAGAAAACAACTTTGTTCAGTTCATCCTTCCAGCATTTTCAAATTGGATTAATATCATTGAAATATACAAAATTGCAGGGTTTCCACAGCAAAGAGGGCCGATATGCTTCGACTGTCCACAATCACGTGACCCTGCTAATTGTGACGTCATATCAGTTTGCCTTCAAGGAGAGGTAAAATTTTCTATACTATTCGTTGCTATTTAATGATATCTAATGTTGTTGATGTAAAATCCTCGATTTGTTAGTATAGTATATTTTATACAATAACAAAAGGTAAGAAAAGACGGTAAACAACACAATCTCCTGTTATAGGTTTGTCATGTTGAGGAGGTACTTATGTTCGATGATGTTTTTTACAAAACCAGCTGTGTTCGGAAAAACGTAAGTATCCTTACTTATAAAAACTAAAAGAGTATAGGATAACACAACTTTTGCTTCAAAGGAAACTTGGGCACATAACATGGTATAGCGTTTTACATTTTGTTTCAAGTTAGATTAAGCATAACGCCCCATAGTTTTTTTCGTGAAAAACAATAATGTGTATGCTATTTTTCATTGGTTGATGCAGGATTACGAATGTACGCCCCCTTCTGTTTACAACCAAGTGGCGATCGGCAGGCGGGCAAATCGGCGTGGAAACTGTTTCTACTGCTGCACAGATGATCTCTGTAATACCAAATGTAAATGAAACCTTACTCTGTATACAAAAATACTACCAATACTGAATAATTAAATCTCTATAAAATTACACACAATTGTAAATAAAGAAAAAATGAAACAAAGAATAAAACATACTCTCACATATGTCTTTAGGGTATTCTATGAAAGCAAGAAGTGTTTTGAATAATTAGCTTTTATACTGATACATCAATGTAAGTAGATTTTCGCTATATACACATGTAACAGGATGCGTGTGTTCTTTCAAAATTCAAGGTTACTGCGTTTTACTAGGATTGGTTAATCTTGTTCCTACGTTTTTAGGCTACCGACCAATATCATCTTCACTAACAACGATACCATCGACATCGCAGGTCACACCATACAGTAAGTACACGATTAGATTTATTATCTTCACTCTTTCATTTACACCGCCCCTGTAAAAGATTAATGATGGTGGCGATTTTTTTTTAAACATTGTCAATCATGTAGACTATTTCTTATATTGAAGAGACACATACTGCAATCCTCACTGCAACATATGGGATGTTTTATGGTTTTTGTTGTTTGCTCTTTGTTTGTCTCCTTTACACACGTTCTCTTGTTATATGATTTTGAATTGGTTGATCCTTTGTAAAACCCCTGTGTGGTTGGCTTTGCTCATGCCCATTTTTAATCACCATAGCGGTAATTTTGGAGCGATCAGAACAAATGCAACACTTTGTTAAGGTCATTTCAGAATAATTTAAGGAATAGTTAAAACTGAATCCCACTTGTTAAAGATATAAGAATACGTACCGTTCATGAAAACAATGTCAATCGAATTAAGTTACAAAATGGCCTTCGTGGATGCTATGTTAAACATTTGACTGAGCCAAATATTAGCAACGCTTTGTCGGATCCCTTTCCTTATTATCCAAAGCAGTCTAAAGTTGAATGGCACCAGTTAAACCGGACAAGATAAAATGAGTTTTTTTAAAATTGTAGGAAAGGCAGACATCTTTGATTTTTGACCGATTGGCCAAATAACACTTGCATAGGACATATAAGAATCATTTAAGGATAGAAAGAGCTGAAGCCTACTGTTCCAATTTGGGAAGAATTTTAAAACAGGTGTGATTCAGATAAGTCTTGATTGTGCAGTGATATTACATAAAAGGCGTCGTGGCTGCCATGGCAAAGCGTTAAACAGACGACACAAAATAGCAACACTTTGTTAACTTTCTCTTCCAAATATCCCCACTCATTTCAAGCTCGATTTTACCAGTGGAAATCGAGAGGTTTAAGATGTGTTTTTCAAGATGACAGTCATGATGACTATACTGGAATTTGTCTTAGAGTCGTCACAGGCAAGCTTAGAGCTCAGTCCCACTTTTGGAACTTGAAATGTGGAAAGTTTATAATTACGCACGACGGACGGCAGATGACTAATATTGTAATATTGAGTTAAGTTCATTGTCAGATGACCACCTAAAGTTGGCTGAATTGAAAATTTTGAATCATTAAAGAAAAAGAAAACATTCAAAATATTTTCATTCGATTAGTTTGTACTTGCACGTTGATTTAATTTAAAAGTAAATATTGCATAATTGTCATGGGATTGCTTATTTTCTGTACAGTAATCAATATATTTTTCTATTCTAGCCACTACTACGTCCACGACCACAATGGTTACACAACCTACATGTAAAGATGGCTGGATCACTTCTCCAGAAAAGTGTTACTATGTCTCCGCTACGTTTGAGAAAACAGACTGGGAGACAGCCAAAGTGAGTTGTAATGATATTGAAATGAATTATCAATTAATCTTTTCTACTTTTTAATAGTTTACGTCGTCATGAAATGACATTTCGTAGGAAATAATCAGATACAAATGTTTGTTTCCTAGTAGATAGTAACCTTAAAACTTAATGTTTTTTTTTTTTATCAGAACATAACTTAATGAAAAAAATAGTTAAAATGTCTCAGCATAGTTAGCATGACGTGAACAAATAGTGGTCTAGAAACAATCACGTGACTAAAATGATATGCTTAAATCTTATGTAAAATACAAACTAAAAAATAAATATTTAACTAATTACGTATATTAATCTTATGTAACAGTACAGGAAGATTGAATTCGACTTATATCATCAACATTATAGGACTTTATTATCAATGACTAGTCCTACAGTGTCGTGGGTCGACACAGCTGTATGGTACAGCCTTATATTTTTTGGCTCGACTGTATAATATAACTCTTATTACACTGCTGGTGGATTATTTGTTCCCAAACGTTTATTGTTACATGCTCGACAAATTTTAATGGATTTAAATAAAGATATTTGTCAGAATATATACAATCAATTGATACCATTAAAATACATGTATACATATTTTAATCGAAATCTATGTTTTGTGCACAAAATATGTTTCTAATGTGGAGAAATAAACGAAAATAAAAACAAAACAAAAAAACAATTACACCGGAATAAACAGGTAATTGGATGTTCGAATTATATAATTTAAAAAAAAATATGGTTAGAGTATCTTGATCGGAACTTCCTCCCATCATCACACCCTTTATCATATTGGCGATTTTCTGTGCCCAACCTCATTTTTGTTATGAATCTTATCAAAGTATTGTTTACGCTGTAATATGTTTAAGGGACATGGTAAACATTGTTGATGACATGTCTACTATGCTATTCGTCGTTTAATAAAATGACATAAATGCATTTCTTCTCTATTGTACTCAAAATCATAGCTCCAGTCGTGACCCGTTTATCGTACTCGAGATTTCACAAATAAAAGTACTTAATGAACTTATGAAATGTAATGCTCAGTGTTATGAAAATCATGGGAAATTATACGAGTGATTGATTCATGGGTCCTTTGTACCTCCATATCTACACATTAGCACTGTTGTAATTATTTCGAGTCACCTCCTTTCTTCAACACTCCAGGCCCATAACATCACTGACGAGTCCTATTAGGACAAAACAGCTGAGTGATGCAGTCTTATTCTTGTTTGGTCTGCTGTATCTAACTCTCAAAGTATGCTGAAGGTGCTAATATCTTTTATGTTTTTTGTACATTCCTTTCAGATATTGGATCACGATTATCAGGAAAACAGAAATAAAAAACGGAATATCAAATTATCACGTTCATCACACAACTATCTTTTTAATTGTTTGATTTTCTCCAAAATATCAAGATTGTTAATATTTCTTTCCTTGAATATCAGCATCGATGCATTTCCATGGGAGCAAAACTCGTTGAAATCAAAACGGACGAGGAAGGTCAATTCCTACTGCATTCCATGCCGCCTCGTATTGGTGAGCAAAATTTGTTTTTGCATTATTAAATGATTATTAAGAGACATTGATATGATCACAAACTTAGAAATATAATCAGAAAGTTTTTTAAGTGCTGCATCGATGATGATTTGCTTAATTGAAATATTGAGCGTTGCATTACAAATCGTTCTGTTATTTTTTTTAAGATAGACGTATTTAGCTGATTTGGTCAATTTTTTAAATTTATGTTGTTGCTTTTTTCTTTTTTTCTCTTCAATTTAACTTTAGTATGTAAGTGAAAGTAATTCATATATGGCGAAAGAAAGGTATCCGAGAGAGACATGGTGTTTGCGTGTCTATCTGAATCTAATTTCCTTTGTGTGATACTCGCTTTGATCCTTCTTGCGTCTATTGAAGACTATGGTGAGCTACCAAGACACAGGGTATGGCAATGTCATATATGATATTATAATAGGATGAAAGAAAAGTTTTAAAGGGAATAACAGAACTTAGCGGAATACATGAACAATATCTAGCTTTTTTCCGAACTCACAAACGTTCAGCAACTTTAACACGGTTTTCGCCGAAACCAAGCAAACTCATGATCAACATTATTCTAATAGGAATCCAGAGCCACTGGTACAGTATAATGCTTGTATACACAAAACTGGGCAATTGCATTAGTTTCCAAGACACAGCAGAGAGTTGATGATAGGTTTCTAGGAAGCACATCCACTAATCAATTGACTGACCTTTACATGCATAATGATCCTGCATCGCTGACCTCAACCCTGGTGAAAGTTAACTCTCTTGGTTGGTTCTGTCGTCTTGTGGAGTAGAACCCGTATCTGTCTTGTCTTGATTTAACCCTTACTGCTAACCCGTTATTTGGAGCTACAGTAAATTAATTAAAGAGACATACTTCTCTTACAAAAAAGGCCTACTGGACCTGTATCGCTCACCTTGGTTTATCAGTTATGATGGAAACTCAATGCACAACCTTGTACACCACTTAGTTGTAATTGTGAATTATCTCGGTAATTTTCTTATTTTGTATATATCATCAAATGGTAGTTTGAACTTAGCTGATGGGTTTCATCTTTTAGACATTGAACTATATTAATTAAGCGGTATAAAGCACCTTACAAAGATTCTCATCAATGAACATGTTAACACTGTTATCCTTCGGATATGAAAGATGGCGAATCAATCTTCATGACCCATCTTTCTTGGGTACCAAACCAATCGGAGAAAGTTTCAATGTCGACAAAGGGAGATAACCGAAATGCCCCGCTACTCTACCTGTATCTATCTCTTTTTGTATCTTCTTGAAAACCTCATTTTCATTACGTTAGCCGAAAGTAAATTCCGACAATTACAATGTACACGTGGACCTAGATAGTGTAATGAAAAACCAAAACGAGGAGGTTGACAACTACCTGCTTTGCTGGTGGAAGGATTGTTGCCTGACCTAGAAGAATAGTTCATATCGGAATTATTTGTCTGTGCCCCCAGCTGATAACAGTTAATCCTTCTATGATTTCCTGAGCAATGTAGACAAATATGTTTGTAAAAACAAAAAGACCTGTAACACTTGCTATTATTAAAATCAAGACATTTCTTTATGCCCTGAAACATCCTGGGAGGTTTTGTTATGGCTGACGAAGCTTCTCCCCCAGAATGCATATAAAGGAGCCACAGCTCCTGGTCCACTGTATTCCAAGGAATAGCATCGTTTTGGGCCTTTTTTAAGCGGAACTGTTCATCATAACTCCTCCATCCAAGACCTCCAACCCTTTTTGCCCCTAACCTTACTGCATGCATGTACTTTAACATGCCATTTACCTCTCCTGGATGAACTGATGTGTATATTGACATGAACACGATGAACGCATCAGTCCACATATCCAAGTCGACTATTGTAGGGGTTTTATTTTTACTTTTTACAACAAATTCACCCCCAACCAAAGACAAGCGTTTCTCGTCATCTATCCGAGAAGGCTTTGATAACATATGACCAAGGTCAATAAAGTCCTTGCCCATGATTTTTTTTGCGTTATGGATTGTGAAATGTTACTGCCTAAATCATTATTGATACTGACAACTTGATAATCTTTTGGGTCAAACTGACTAACACAGTTCGATATTGTAGACTGAGAGGGCTCCAGGGATGGATTAACAGTATTACATGCTACTGTACCTTCTGGCTGAGTTGCGGTAACTGGCTATATTGCTGAATGAACTGCCTCAACCAGGCGAGGGGTAACTCTGGCAGATACTGCCTCCACGACCTCCTCCATCTGGGATGCTGAAAGAGGGCATCTCGAATCGTGTCGCTCAGGCCCTGATGACTCAGCCTGTGACCTACCCACAGACTGCCTCCCTGCCCTAGCGTAGGGGCTACTTGACTGCCTGGCTGAGCGCCTCTGGCGTCTTCCTCTCATACTTGATGATAATATACAACTCAAAATCTTACATGAGAAAACAATTTCTTTTCACTTAAATGATTTTTTTCACAAAAAAATCATCAAAATTAAGCAACTCGACCTACATTTGAATATGAAACAAACACAAAAATTGAGTCTATACATGTAATTTAAGAAAATTAATAATACATATAAACTTTAATAACGAACCACGTGCGTATATATGCAATATATTTCCGTATGATATGCTACAATCCTTTGATCCAGATTGTAACCACAAAATTGATTATTTTTAATCCCTCATAAAGGTTGTTAAAATGAGGTACTTAATTTACAGAAGTAACTAGCATGTCCTGAGAAGGGACGATGCACTCACTGACTTTAAAACCTTTATTGAAAATAATGGCGTACCATGCTGGTGAGGGGAGAGGGGATGTCCCACGTGTATAACCATTTAAAAATACGCTATACCGATTTAATTTTGAAAACAACAATGCAATATATGAAATGCTGAACAGTAGAGTGTGAGAAGGACGCAATAAATCGCTTAATTGCGGCAAGAGTAACATAGCCCATGAAGGGGAGGGGGGTCCCACGCGTAATTTAAAATACTCTGAAAAACGTGAAAAACGATACCGATTAAATTTTGAAAACAACAATAAAAGATATGAAATGCTGAGCAGTAGAGTGTAAGAAGGACACAATAAATCTCTTAATTGCGGCAAGAATAATATAGCCAAACTGTAGCCGAAGGATAAACCGGCGCCCGCATGGCTACCGTGGGCTATTTTCAGTTACAATTATCGGTAAAACAATCTTTAAATATCTGAGTCCGATTATACCATCGGAGGGCAAAAGGCCCATACAAACCCTCAATCAATGACAATGAATACAGCAGCGTTCAAGGTTGGTTGATAATAGTGGTCGGTAGCTGTCCCGAAGGAAATTAATCGGACAATTGTATCTCACACGCTAGCAATGGCTACCAAATATCAGGAACTGCCAAGGGCGATAACTCTAATTGCAAATATGGAAATCAACTACCAAGCCGAAGGGAAGTAAGCGTACAGGATAAATCAAACTATATTGCTACCTAACAACAACTTACGAATAAAGAAATTAACAAGCAGTCTTCATTATAATAAATTAAATTATATTCTAGGAAAACAAAATCAAACAACTCGGAAATTGACAACTCGCGGTTTCCAAATATTGTTCAATCGTGTAGGTACCCACTTCTATCAATACTGTGTCAATAATACAGGGCTCCATATAGTTATTAAAACATTTATACATTACAATAAACACTTATTTTCGTATAATCAATATTGAAACTAATAAATGCACTATATCTTTAATCTAGGAAAACATAAGTCAAGTTTACTTGCGTAAACGCTAAAGGCCAAGGTTGACTTCAGTGCGCAAATATTAGAATGATTTACCTGATAATAACACGTTACAACAATGATATCAACGAAAACAGTGAAAGGGTGAAAGCAAACTTGAGGTCATCGCGTGCACGTGTACCAATGCTTAATTTTCCTCTTTTTTCAGCTACAAAGTAAATTAACTCCGACAATAGACAAAATTAACAAGAAACAAAATTAACAGACTCTTAATTACAATATGAAAGTGTCAATACAATACATTTACCAAAATAACAAAAACAAATGCATATATTTAACACTTATCGACATGATGCAGTGAGTACATGCGGAAGTTGCAATAATCCAGTGACACAAACAATGTATCGACCGCCACGTATCAATTACTGATCTGCGCCGTGTGGTTTACAAGAATGTTGTCTCGTTTAATCACATGCTTGTTAGTTGCGTTTTCTTGTTTTTGCTCTTATCCATTAGATATCGTTGCTAGCCACATGTGACCTATGTATAGCGTAACGACATCGTGAAACTTGATCTTATCTTGAATATCTTTTATTTGTAAATTGCATTGATTTCATACTTCCAGGAAACGCAAGCGGTGATGCTGATGCATTGTCTGTTGGACGTAGATGGAATGACGCAGGTGATTTGGTTTTTGACAGTAATGACGATAGAGTCAATACGACGGTTCGATCCTGGGCTGTCCTTCCTAATAAAGGAAAATTCAAGTGCGGATGTATTCGAAAATATAACAACTTCCTAATGATAGGGTGTGTATGTACTAGCGGCACCTTTTTCTATATCTGTGAGATTTCGCGGTAATCAACTTCTTCGATGGCTTGATGATATTACATGTAACACACTGTACATTAAAGTGAATGTCTTCTCGCATGTTTAGTCATATGAGTTCTTTTTAAAGTTTCAATTCTCTGTTTATTTCACAGCAGACATATTGGCAAGTTCAACGTGTATCCGTATTCTTGTCGCAGTTTCGAATGAAAATTATTAGATTTGTCCACCAATGCATAATGAAACCTTTGTTATTGGATGGTAATTAAGGTTTTCCTCAAAAACGAGAGTCCGGGTTGAAAGTTTACCCCAGGAAGAAAATAAAATGAACAAAGAATCCAATCCAAGGTTCAAATAATGATAAAATTTCATAACAATAAAGTCAGGAAAACTCAAACAATCGAATAGGTAAAAAATTCGGGAAAATATTAAAATGTTTAATTTTTCCATACGTAAAATGGCATATTTGTTGGTAATTCGTTTCTGAGTTAACTTCCGTCGAAAGAGGTTCCTCCCCTTGGTGATTAGACGTCAAAACAAAGCCTGACTTCTTTCAGAAATTCCTGCTGCCCTTTCAGTGATTGTTCAGTCAACATTTTGTTGAAACAGCCAATTTATATTTGAAAACCCAACACTCTGTTCCCAAGTCAAATTTTTTGATTGATATAGATTTGTATAGCCCTTTCAGAATGATTTTTAAGGCCAATGACATTTTCCCCTGTAATTCACTCATGCAGGAGCATTGGCATTTAAAGCAAAACATTAGCTAGGTTTCATTTTTAGGGTCCAGCTCCTCTATCCCCTGGGTTCTAACCAGCCATAGTAATATAAATTTTGAATACTCTTCAAAAAGTTTGTTTCAGACAAAATCAGGTTGGATTTAACTCTGCCCTTAATGGCCCCAGTATAGTTATTGATAGCGTGAGACACTAAATATATCTTGATAACACAACAACCCACATGCAGTATAGATAGGGGAATTTCAATCGTGTTTTGTTGAAAATGATTATAAAATGTTGTTTTCGATGACAAAACATCGATATGCAAGTACATGTCATTCTCATGGTTTTGACTCCCGGACGACGATATATTACTCTAGTATATCTAACGAAAAGACGTTTAGATATTTATTTCGTCTTACAAGAATAACGCCCGATGCATTCCACTTCATGTTGATCGTAGAAGGCGACAAGTGGGCTCCTGAATGATAGGATATGTTCTTCGGCGTCTTGTATTATTGGGACATTAAAGAAGGATATTTTACTTTTAAACATTTAACAGACAGATTTCTACCACTTAAGGTGGCTGCTATACAAGCTCCTAGGCTATCAAAATTAACCATGACAAATGTTGTATAACGTACAATTCTATGGTTTCTATAATTCGCGTAACACATCTAGATTTCTGTGGATAAATACAGGGATTATCGAACAGTAAAGGAGGCATAGTTCATAATTAATCGACCCGATCGTAGGTGGAAACGATTAACTGGTTCTCCCCTTGTCATTATATGAATTGATTGATTTTGCAATTACAGTGTACGTCCCGAGCTTTGCAAAATCCCTGTGTGGTTGGCATTGCTCATGCCCATTGTTAATCACCAAAGCGGTAATTTTGGAGCTATCACAAAACTATCAACACGTGGTTAAGGCCATCTCAGAATAATTTAAGGAATTGTCAAAGCCAAATCCCACTTGTTAAAGATTATAATACGTATCGTTCAGGAAAACAGTGATAATGGGGTTTAGTTAAAAATGGACTTCGTGGATGCAATGTAAACCTTGCTACATGTATGTGCGTCCCTTGTCATAATAATATATATATGTAATGTTTAATGTATTATATTCCTTGACATAGATCTTATTTATCGCACCTCGAACAGAAATGCCTCAGTATGATTGGCCGAGATGTGTAACGTGGTAACCCCTAATCATTTAAGGGTAAGTTGGCGTCATGTGTCTGTCGCTTCGTAATAAAGCAAATCCAAAACTTCAGTGTAACATTAATGCACAATCCTACTATTGCTAACAAGTATTATTATTTTAGTTAGTTTTTGCGCCAATATCATTGGACGTTGAGACCCCACGTGACCATCCTTAAAACAGTGATCGACCGATAAAAGTTGATTGAAAAAGTTGATTGACCGATCCATCTATAAATAGATCGGGAAAAAACCGCGGCAGAGCATCAGAGCATGTTAGTCATTTGAGCGTTTGATTCAGAAGGGCACTGAAATAAACAGTCAAGCGTCTAGCGTGATCTTGATTGTAAACAATCGTAGACGAGACGAGTCGAAATGGCTGACAGGTTTGCTTCTCTGTCAGTGGATGAAAAAGACAGAATCTTTAACAATGCAGATGCGGCAAACACGAAAAGAGTTACCACGACGGCAGTGCGAGTATTTAGAGAATACCTTACAAGTAAAAGTCTTTCTGCGGAGTTTGAAACGTATGAAATCTCCGAGCTAGATGAGGCCCTGGCTAACTTTTATCTTGAAATGAGGAACAAAAACGGAGAACTGTACAAAAAATCTACTCTCTTATCATACAGACACGGAATACAAAGACACTTGGAATTGACACGTGAGGTTAACATCATGAAAGGCGAGCAGTTCAAGAAGTCTGTAAAGGCACTTAAATCTATGACAAAAGAGTTGAAACGAAATGAAAATTCTTTTGTTGTGACAGAAATAAATGTTCAAATTTGAAGAAATGTTTTATTGTTTATTTGATGAACACAAAACCAAGAAAAATAATAAAACAGTTATAGCCTTTAGATTTCGGTCGATGCATGGTTTTATTGACCGAAGAAAAATTATCAACCTCGGACTTCGTCCTCGGTCGATAATTTTTCTTCGGTTAATAAAACCATGCATCGACCTCATCAAAAGGCTATAATTGTATATGGCCAAAGTGGTTTACTTACATTTTTTGTAAGACCTTACATTTTAATTGTTTTAATTGGAGATAAAAATGTTTTACATACACAGTTTGATAGACTTTTAAACGTGAAATATATATAGAACGGTACCTTGCGACAATTGTGATATTAACAGCCACATTCTTATTTGTCAATATTCTAGTTGTATATCTTAAATATGAGTACCGTGTAACGTGGAAGGTTGAAGGAAGGTACCAAGAAAAACAGCAGATCAGAAGGCTCTATACAGACTAGGATATAAAGCCCACTAATATACTAGCAATGATTTATATGTCACTGTGATTTTAAGACCATTCGTATTCAACTTGGTTTGAATCACACTATTTAGTTATCGCGGCAGTTTGAAGCGCGCGAAATTCCTGTAAAAATTCCTGTAATTTGCTCTGCGCGAAACTGCATTTCCCAGCGATAAACATTTAAACTTAGACGTACAACGAGATTAAGGTATCCTAAGAACAAGGAATATACCCCAAACGGATAAAACATCTATCAACAAACAAGGAAACTTTTTAAAATATCTTTGTGTAAAGTACACGTTAAAAAGGATGTTTTTGTTTTTGTTTTTCAAACATTGAAAATTCTTATGGAGGAAGATCGGGATAAAGTATTACAAAGTGTCCTTATCAGTGAACTCGGAGGTCGCCTGTGGGTCAATAAAATGTTAGGACATTGAAAATTCCTCAGAGAAAGTAGTAGTAAAGTCGAATACTCGTAATCTTCATGTACATCCGCAAGTAAGATTTCATATGAAACTGAATGAACGGAACATATTATAGCTTAGGGCATATACAAATGTGTTTTATCTGTTATGTGAGCATTTTGCAAAGAAAAGGGGCGGAAACTCTCGGTACTCGTAAAATACATATACATGCGCAACAGTCACAAAACACTACATAAATACATCGAAACACTATGGTAGTCTTATCATCTGTGTAGTAAAGGAAGTGCTGAGTTAAAATAGATTTTTCGGACAAAAATGGTATAATTGTTTTGTTAAGATACGGTGTAACGTTAGGTCCGGTATTGAAGTGTATCGTAGAGTATTGTAGAGGACCGAAACATACAAGTCTAATTCTAATTAGATCGGACTCGACCTCAAACTGTAATTCCTTATAACGAAGCGATATACTTAGTAACAAATTGATTTAGCAAACAAAAAGGGGAAATTTATTCGGTAAACTGTGTTACTAACGACCACGATGACGCTTGACGATGGACAAAATGATCTTGAGAATATGCTGCCAACCCTTTAGTATACGAATGACAGAAGACCAACATATGTTAAATTTAACAATGTACTACTCTGTGGCACGCATGTGAACAAAGCATTTGCAACAATAATTTAAACAGCTTTGGTGGTCATTGTTTAGGGTAAAAGGTCAAGGGAGTTCCTGAAAACTTCAAATGATTTTGTTACTGTAGTTTTACTATCCTTGTTCTTTTTATGTCTCTGATTACGTAAACTACAAACCATTGTTTTTTTCTTAGAAATTTGTCCTCGTTTTATCGGTTTTAAGCATTTCAGTTTCATTAATAAGTCTTAGTTTTCTTTTTAATATGTCTAAGCTACTGATCGAAACAAAGCATGCATAATGAGTTTTACAAAAGCAATATATGTTCCTTGCCAGTCCACGCCAGAAATTAAACATATATCAGTTTGCCCGACACCGACACAGACTTCAAACATCGCGGACGTCTCCAAATGTGAATTAAACAAACAGGTTTTCATGTCCCAAACGTAATACAGATTCACATGTATATCTCAGCGTGCAGCACCACCACCACGCCTATGCATGACATATTTAAAACGCAAGGACATCACCAGTGCGTATTGTTTCAAAATAGAGCACACTATACGACAGCTAACGATACATCACTCACTCTATTGGTACCATTTAAAGTCAATATCGATGACATGTATACTATCTATCGTAGACATTAGTGCCGCCATAGCTGTTCGCAATGTTCGATTATTTTGATACACATATAATAAAAATGAGATATGATGAAGTTGTGTGTTGTTTGTTCGGAATCTGTCAGTGCCGATGTCCGTACTCGATGTCAGGCAAAATGGGAGATGTATATTACACCGTATTATTTTAAGAGATGAAACCTTAAGTAGAGAACTGGACTAGCAATCATCTAACTCATCACATTTACAGCCTTATATAATCTAGGCATAAACAAAAACAGTAACTTTTGTTTAATTATTAAGTATTCTTTCTTGAAAGTGACAGTTTAATAATTGTGTAGTTAACTTTTGAAAAATCTGAGACTGATATTTTGACGCTGTTGAGAAAAGTCGCATGCTAAAAAGGCGAACCTGATGCAAAAGTGTTGCGATTAGAAATTAGAACTCGGTGCCAAAACAGTAGCGAGGTTATAGTAAATCTGTGTAACTCAGACATCTCAAAGCGGCGGCATCTGTGCATTCTGGTGGTTATAAGTAGGGGTTGTACGCTTATCTGTTAAGGCCTGTCATGTTTCCGGAGACCATGCAGTTTGATAAAGGAGCTGTGGGTTTAATCCCTACACAGTTCTGGTTAAATCTTGAGTCCAGATTAATTGTTAAAATAAAGCTTAATCATGATGACAAATCATTTTTGCAAATTGATAAGAATGTATTACAATAATGATTATAACGTATTTTTTGAGAAAATGCATAGATAATTGTTACGACACGCCCTTATAATGGAGCATTTGATTTTCTTCTATTTCTTTGATACAATAACAAACTAAAACCCTGAAAGTGATTTAAGTAAGCATTCATTTTATCCGTCATGTCTTCCTTTATTCTGATATCTCTACATTTTGCCTTTAGAATCAAGGACGATGATTCAGTGTTTAGTGAATATTCATATTCAAAAATTGCTAATTACTGTTGTGTCGTTAATACTGATATATATATAGTTGACACTTAAAAAGTCTACCAAACCGTTTATATATAACTTCTTGATCTGCAATTAAAATTATCAAAAGGTGAGGTGAGGTGATCATTTTGACCATGCTTGTTACCAATAGTAAGATTGTTGATTAATGTAACACTGAAGTTATGGATTTGCTTTATTACGAAGCAACAGACACGGAATACCAAATTTCCATCTAATATATTACTTGCATTTCTTTTAAAAACACGAGCTAAAGAGCGAAAAACATAATTAAAAGAAGTGTAATCTGTGTTCAACTATGATTCCCAAGTAATTAGCCGCAGGTTTATTACCTTTAGGGCAATGAACAGCTTCTAATACGTGGTCGTTACTGCTGGTCCACCAATCTTCAAAACAAACTAGTGTGCGCGTGCTTGTATGACATATTTCCTGCGACTCATGTGTATATAGCATATTTCACGCATAAAACATTTGTAGGCATTAACCAGTTATTAAAATAAATGTTTACAGATAGAGAATTTTGATACAATTTACATTTGAATTAATATGATACCATTTCACTATTTCTCACTAAGTTTCGGCAGTACACGACCGTCCTGCTTCACGTCCTAGTTTGACAGGATGCATAGTTGTGATAGGAAATGTGACAGCGCATGCGCCTACGAGAACACTCGAGATGATTGTATTATTACAAATACTCGCTGTCAAATCTTTTATTTTCTTTTACTTACTCAAGTGTGACCTAAACATACGCACACAGACAGATAAGAGCAGACCTTAATTTGGACACTGTCTACACTTTCATAACGCGTAAACTTAAACTAGCATCTACCACATAAAATCTCTACTTGATACCGTAACCATGGCGCCTTGTGTTTTGTGTTTTTAGGAGGTTTTTTTTTCGGTGGTAAGTCCAACAAATGAATATAATATCTACCTCAGTGTGCAATGTTTATCGCTTTATCAAATCCCTGTTAAGAATTCATATTGTTCACCTTCGTTGCAAAGTACTACAAGTACAAGTATAAAAGTAAAATATCTTTTTTTTAAGAAAACAAATATTGTTCACTGGGTACACACCATATTTGTGCAAATTAAATAATAGCTAATTGCATATGTAACATCTCCATTTAAATCTTAGGAGGTCAAATGTATACAAAAGGTGTTTTCTGCAGGAATCTGTGTGAAAATGCAGTATTTATTACGGAAATGACATTAAATAATAATTAAAAAAAGCTTAAGTGTATATAAATCTTTATTTTGAGTGTTTATAATTTACAACCTTAGGTTTGCAGGATATGCATATTCAGCATACGTACTGAACCCATAAACAATAACACTGAACGTCACAGTTTTGTCAGCATGTCGGACAGAACATGTTTGGTTGTTGTTACACCTGGCTGCTATGAAGGTGTACTCTTCTCCCGAAACATCAAGGGAGGGAACTGATCCTAAACGGGCCAGTTCAGCCCCGTAAGCATCGCGGAGCGTTAGACCGGAAACGTCCTTAGATCGAATACTTACGACAATGTAGTTATCGTACCTCCTCGTTGTATTTATAGGTAGTGAGATCAACACAGGTATATTTGAGAACTGGTTAGTTGATGGCACCAACGTCATTGATGTTTTATCCTGTACAATTATCAGGAAAACCAGTACCGGGCTATCTGCATATATTGCATACGACGACGATGAATTGGTGTCAATATCTATGAAATATCGATTTGATAATGTATATGTTTTGTTCAAGGTTTTACCCAAAACAGTAATATTTGTATTATTTACCGAAGGTATAATTCTGATCACACCACGGACACTTCCTCTAATAGGCGGAACAATGAACTTTGACCCCCATTTTGAGACCGGAGGTAGGTACTCCGCGATATGATTGCATCCTGTTGGTCCGTCACTACATTGATTACCAGATACTACCGCCACGGGTTTATCACTAACTATACGCGTTCCCGTCAGGTCGCCATCAGAGGTATTTGTTTCAATATAGAACGTGTCCAGTTTGTCCAGAACGACAGTAATTGTTTTCCCATCTCTCTGTGATACTGACCAGGAACGGTCACGGCGGATGTACTCAGTGTAATATTGACCACTGTGTTGTCATATGGTGCTCCGACAGCAAAAGATTGTCCAATTTCTGGGAAGTCTATCGTGTTAGGTTTATATGTTCCTACAATATAAGAAACACCAAGTGCCTCCATCGGCAATGCAAGGTACATCGATGAAGATTCATCGTTAAAAGTATTGAATGCAATGACCGACACAGCAGTGTTGAAAGTCAAAATAATCCCCTTGCTCGACTTTCCCTTCTCTCGAATTGTCATATTTGCATTTATGTCAATATTTTTCGTTGGACCTGAGGCGGAGAATGATGTTGAATTATATGTTGTGGTCACCTGGATATTAGCATTTGTCTCCAAAAATGTTACTATTGCTCTCAGAGTGAAACCAGGTGGACTAAATTTGAAGTTTTCGATGAACATCAAGAAAAAATCTGTTCCCTTGAAACCTGTTAAAAGACGAAATACATCATTCATTATTTGTTGTCAGCCGTCATAAACCAGTAAAAAAATATCTTATTAATAAGGTAAAAATGATTGATCGACCAATCCGCAACCTGCCTCAAGCCTCTAACTGATGATTTCAGTTGCAGGAGTTGTCATCAATATTAAACATAAACCCAAACAATTGATACAGTTCCTTTGTTCTGTACATTATTATGTAGAAAACTATACTGAAATACATTCTTTTAAATCAAACCCTAGTGTATGCATCTTGCTGTACTTATTGCAGTTGTCACGCAGTAAATTACAACGCGAGGCCCATTTCAACTAAAATGTATCTTGATTTCCGTAACATTAAGGCCCTCTTGCTTGCTTTTCATGTACTTTTTTTTTTTAATTCTCACTTTTCATCTAAACTATCACGCTACCGCACACGTTTATCCTATTGGAAAGATAAAAGAATTGTACCCACTGTCCTATGTGCAAGATTTGTAACGGGGCTATCAATTTTAGAGATTATTTTCTTTCATAATTAATTTCTTTGAAATGCCTCCCTGAACACTGCCTAAATTACGGCATATGGGTTGACTGTCGCCCTTGTGAGAAATGATTAGGGTCACACTATCTTGAAAATTGGACGGCTCGATTACTAGTCAGTCAAGATAACTCACGCGTCAACACGTATTCACATTGCATACACTGGGATACCAAACAAAAACACTTACTCACTTCATATACACTGGGATACATATAATGCATTTGTAATCACTCGAATCGAAGACAAGTTAAACAAGAAGACGCACAGCAAGGCATTGTCCCCCGCGCCAAGCTGTTGGTATGAAAACCCAATTATGATACAAATATATATTAGCATTTTATTAAGAGTAAATGTTGATTAGATCATATGTGTGTTTCACTTGAAAAGGTACAACTAGGGCACGAAGCATATATATATATAGAAAGTTTTTGGAGTTGAGTGGAACAATTTTGAATTTGTAGCCCAGAAAAGAAACAGAAATTTTGTGTTTTTGACTATGTTTCCATCGTAACAGAGACAATATATCAAACATGAAATATCATCAATAAAAAACGGCGCAACTAGGGAAATAACCTCATACATACAGAAAGTTTTGTGAATTTTGAATGGATAATTTCGAACTTGTAGCCCGGATGGAAAATAATCTTTGTGTCCATTGTACCACAAAAAAAAAAAAAAAAAAAATAACAAAAAACCCCCTGAAATATCGTCAATAGCAAAAGGCACAACTAGGACACTAACCTAATATCTACAGAAAGTTTTTTGAAATTTAGTTGAACGGTTTTGAAGTTAATGCCCAGAAAAGCTGACGGACGGACGCACAGACAGACGAACGGAGTCAAATCTTATATCACCCGCAAACTCGTAGCGCGGGGAATATTAAAGCAAAAGCAATAAGAGCTTGTATATATATTTTTATCCGACCTTTACATTTATAAGAGACAGATAAGATAAATTGGATAAATGTTCAGTGTAACCTTTGACCTTTACTATTGACTAGATACTGTAAACAAAATCTAAAATATCAGATATCCTATTTAAAAGCAAATGCGTACAAAATGTGTTTATTTAAAAAACTGAGGGGTGATATTTCAATGTTGCGCTACAAAATGATAATAATAAAAATCATTTTATATTTACTCTGATGCGTCGCGGTCGCAGTAGTCAGTGTTGTCGTCGTTGGTTGTACAGTCGATGTAGAAGGGTGACCTTGTCAAATGAAACATGAAAACATGGTCTTATATCGAAAGTTGAAAAAAACGGAATTAATTAATAATTTTTATCAGTTGTATAGAAACGTATGTTTAGTAGAAGTATGTACAACTTTTAATTTGACTTTCTTTCGAGAAACGGCAAGAAAACTTAACCGATGGTGACGCAGCTTTATAAAAAAAATATCATAGAACAATTAAATCATATTGACTTGATATTCTATATTTTACTATCGAAGTGTATATATTACAAAACATCTATATGATAAAATATTCATATCTCCCTAATCTTACTCAGTATACGTTTTGACAGTTAACACATAAATGATTTACATTTAGTGTTACAGAAGTCCTCCCGACAGCAGAGCAAGCAATTTCCACGTCGAACAGTTCGTTTCCCAATCTCCACTGGGTTATATATTGGATGAGACGTACATAGGTGACTCTGCATTAACATAACAAGCTTTAAAAGTATGTATATTACGTACATGTATATTCAACGCTCCTTACTATCACTTCATCACAGTGAAACATGTTGCCAAGTTCCCGTTTTATCATCTGATCAAATATTTTCAAATTAATATATTTAAAATCAATCTTGTTTATCTGATTTGTACATTGAAATGTATATTGATGTCAATGATTGCTTCATAACAAGCATGTCAGTAATTAAGCATATAGATGGCTGAAACAATATTGTTGACCGATGGAAATATCAACGAAAACTCACACTTTAAATTCAAGGATTGCTAAGTGGATCGAATATAATGTTAAAAATGACTACAAGAGAAAGAAATATAGGTTACTAAACTACCACTTGTTTGAGACTGAAACAATTCTTGGTTGAAAAAAAGAAAAGAAAAAATGCAAATAGAAAGGTCTTGATCAAATTCATATATTACCGATCGCTACCTAATGAGAAAACGACTTGGGTATTTCCGTCATATCTTCGAAAACACATGTTTTGTTTGCGACGAAATGAAAAATACCTCGTCACAAGACGAACCATATGACTGATTCGCCTCTTCATAATAAACCGATAATATATACTGACAATAGTTGAAGTGAACAGAATTTTAACACCGAAAATATAAAACAGCCATGTTGACGGGATAGGCGCAGGTATTGCTTTCTTATGGGTAAACTACGATTTATAAGCCAAAGTCTGCATTTTTTTCTGAAATCTAAGACGTAGTCGCCTGAACCTAATATAATTTCTTCATTTAAGACTTTAAATTCAATTTAAGGCAAATATTTCGTTTCGGTTTCCTCAAATTCTGCAAATCTTTCTTTAGCATGTGTTTCCCAACTTAAGAGATTAGCTTACTTTATGGAACTTTACTGAAATATCTTCTGATAGCCTTCAGAGTAGTACACTCTTTTCTAGAATTGCTATTTGAAATTGGTAATTACCAAGGATGTGAAGGATACTCCAAATATATTTAAGTAAATAGAATCATGATTGATCAACAACTGCAAAGCATATGTAAAACGAAAAAGCGATGTGCTTCTGTTTCCCAGAATTTTACCCGTTGTACACCTAAGTCTTTATTACCGCAGAAAATTATAAAATAAGTTAATATACAAATTTTCCATCTTATTTCTGAACGAACGTGTTTTCTTTATAAACGATTTCTGTCGTAATGCAAAAGTACTCACAGTTTCCCGTAAACAACTGGTCTGGTAGAATATATCGCCAAATTCGTTGATTTGTTCTACGTGACAAACCTAAAACAGATAGACTTTCAATTTAAACAGACACTAGACAAAACAGATGGCAATCTAATGACAAATGTAGTTTTCATTTACAAAATTAAGGTGATAACCTTTTTTTTTATACATTAACGCATTTGACTTTGAAATAATGTGTAAGGTGGACTCAAATTATTATCGGAAGAAATATCTCAAATTATTATCGGAAGAAATATCTTTTTGAACACAATAATCTCGATTCCAATTTAACGTGATGTGCAATATGTGTTTACTGCCAGAGTTGAACGGATGTAACACATTTGTTTTTCCCGTAGGTGGACCTATTTCGCACTTGTTGAAATTATCTTTGCAGTAATAATTAACATTAAAAGAGGAACTTTTTTTCATTGAGGAAATTATTTACATATGCAAAAAATAATTCATAATACTACCGGTATATTGCGTTCGAGAGAAGTATTCATGAAAATTTTTCGATACCTCTCCTTGGAGACACACTGATAGTCTGTCACAATAAGATGGGTCACGTGACTGTCGGCAGTTTAAACAAATCGGTCCTCTGTGTTGCGGAAATCCTAAAAAAAAATGAATAAAAATACTTACATGAAGTAGGTGGTTGACTGATTTCACTTCAAAGTTACCATACTTGCTAGGAACGATCCCAGTCAAAATGTTGTTTCTCGATATAACTTGTCCCTCTGCTTGTTTTCAAATGTTTGTCCTTAAGCGGATTACTGGAAGTAATGTACCTTTTATAACCTACAGCCTGTAGCACAATGAGACTTTATTTGCGTAAGACAGTATTCCCCACCTTCAATCAGCATACCTTACAATCCTCTACATTACGGTCCCTCCAACAATATGATTATCTTCCGTAATATTTTGTAACATGGTGTCAGTAACACCTGCTGAATGACAAATGGTGCAATGACGTATTGCCTTTACCTTGCGAACCACATCCGGCGGCGTTGCACAGGTCTCCGTGACAACACTCTGTACATAAATGATCCACGTGTGTCCCGACGATTTGTACCCGAAGTAGGTAATTTGAGCGGGTATAGTTGGCAGAGTTAGTCAACAAGCACCTCTTGATAAATGAACATTAAGTTATTGAATTATACTTGAATATATATTCATTTTAAATCCTTAATTTTAGTGAAATGAACGGTTTGTTAACATTATAAATATACCCACGATATATACCAAACACGATATTATAACAGGATCTCAGGTATTTCATTATGAACTAATGAAAGTGACAATAGAACAACTTTCATTTAACTACTTTTTAACTCTCAATAAGATATACAGATTTTTCGTTAAGACTAAGAACGAATAATTGTAATGATGGTAACATTAAGGCTAACAACCATGCTTTTTTGTCTTCTTCTTTTCTACAGTCATCTTGGTTATTCCCGAAAAAATCCAATGTTTCAATTATTACTTACCTGTAAGGACATGCAGCCAACATTATACAAAGTTTCTCCATTCATGTTTTGGTAAGATTCCGTCACACAAGACTGAAAGTAACACATTGCACAAATATTGAATTGCTATGCAATTGTAAATATTATGCTGGAACTCATACAATCACGTTCTACAAAGTGTCTAGCCTACACCGCAAACAGCATCTTTTGTTTATTTATATGTGGTTCTATTGTAGAATAAACATTGAATGTATATGCACTGGCAAGGCTAAAGGTGCCTTTGGTTTTAAACACCACATTGCATTGTCAGTGACATGATGGTGTCTACCAAAACAGTATGTCTACGTGTATATACTTACATCGCCATCTGGGCACTGTTCAAAAGTGGAGCAATGACGTGGTTGGATGACATCATTACAACTCAAACATCGTATGGCGGCAGTATCTGGATAATATATAAGCTCCGATTGTAACCTTTGTATATTATATTAAAGCACTATGCATTTTCGGTCAAGGTATTTCTGTCACAATAAAATATTTGGCATATGAATAACGAATTTTGTCACTGAATAAATTCATTTTATATTTTTTAGTTATTGCACACGTGTAATACAACCCATTCGTGATTGGTTAATTCCGTGTGAAGTGTATTCGTACGCTTGAGGGCGACATTTCTATTCTATTACGAAACCTAACTACCTACACAAAAAGGTGAACCATTGTTTATATATTGATACCCAGAAATGTAATATATATGGAAATGGGGTGTGGATCTCAAATATTTAAAATACAACCCGGAAACCAACCAAAGTTGGAACAATAGCCCTGATCTATTGTTTTTGATAATATGACTGTGTTAATCTCTTGATTCTATATATGGTTTTGGGGCTTATATCTCAAAGATAACCCTAAAACTAAATTCCTAGGGTGGGGATTGACCATCTCATCAACTCGCTTGCACTTCAGGCTTGTAGGTTACTAGATATCACTCTTCATATCACACCCTAGAAACTCGCCAACGAACGCAGCCCTCAAAAGGATAATGATCACACAACGCGAGGTCATTGATCATCGTTTATATTGCTGTGAGGATGTTGTACAGAACAGTCGATTCATAACTGACAGTACGGTCACTCGTCAATACTGAATACATGAAAACGGTGTTCCAAAATGTGGTCGTAGACGGGATACAATGTGTTTTTCGAGCATTCGTTAGCATTACTTATTCTCCTGATAATAGTGGTAAAACTTCAATAGTCTAAAACGTCCTCTGTTCTCAAATAAATAAGTGAAACAGCGAATGACATGCGACCTTTTTGACGCTATTGAGCCTTTTGTGAAGTAACATGACAACTATTGCTCACGCAACTTCTTTTCTATTTGATATTTACATTTGATATTAAAATAAAGCCCAGATTTCAGCTTGAAGCTTTTTGTTTGACCATTTTCTAGTTTGTGTAAATTGACTCTTTAGGATTTAGAGTAGTTTCTTTACGTGTAAGTACCAGACAGAGTTTCAATCGGATTCATTAAAATTCTAAATAAAGAAATATTATAATACTTGATACAGTTTTTTTTTAAATTTACTATAATCCATGAACTATTACAAAGTCTAATTATAATATAATTAATAACACTTTTATTAGATTCCTGAAACAATAAGCGTTTCATTTGGTAATACCGATTTAAAAAACATATTTACAGAAAATCATGTTACTCAGAGTGAAGTAATATATTGATAATTCATAGATTTTTTTTTAAATATATAAATATTAGGGGAATAAAACACACAACATTTAATATATCTTTTTTTAACTTGACATCTTAGCTTATATATTTTTGTCATGTACTTTTATGTAATATACATAAATGAATAAGACAATAAAAATGTTAGAATAAAAAATTACAAATAACTGAGGCACGTGATATTTCTTACAACTGAAGATTAATTAAGAAGGCTAATTACATTTCTGTCGAGATTAAGTATGGAAACTTTAGCATATGTCAAACAATTATTGCTCACAACAAAAGCCACTTACATTGCAGCCTGAGCACCAACGTCAGGAAGAGGACCGGAAAGGACCAAGTGTCTGTAAATTATATCAAACACGTGTTGAATGCGACACATTATGCTTATATAATCATAAGTGTTATATCAAATAGAAAATTACATAAAAAAATTCAAAAGATCGACAAAGTTTTCAATATATCTTTGTCCTAGAGTCTCACCTATCAAGAAGTCCATCTGTATGTGGTCGATAGCAATGTACAAATGTGGGTCTAACCGAAGATAAAGGTTCCATTAGATTAGGGATTGTCCTCTTATCTTTCAAAGTCTGTTGTATTCCACAAGTTGAAATACCGGTACCAGTACAACAAAGCATAATATACAAACTCAAAATAAATTAAACGAGATTAAAATAGAAACGAAATAAAAACAATTAATGAAATCTCAAAGAGTACACTGGGAATAAGACCAGGTCCTTCCGAGAGAATCAATACAAATCTGCGTCAATCCGTTTAAGTCAGAATCTCAGGGAAAGTGGCGACAGAACAAGCATCCAACATGTCGTCTATCTTCATATCAAATATGGTTTGGTTTGGTTTGGTTTTGTGTTTAACGTCCTATCAACAGCTAAGGACTTTAAGGACGGTCTCCTGTTCATGCGATATGCATTCGTGTGGTGAGAACATCTGCATGTTTTGGGAGTCTGCGCTATGTTAAGTCTCCTTGTGATATTCCGGAATTTTTGCCGATTTATTGTGCTATCTGGCTGAGTTTTAGTCACCTGTCAAGGAAATAGTTGTAATGGGAACGATTCACCGGTATCGAATCACCTTAGACATGTAGACATCGAAGGTAAAGGACACACGGGTGTTAGCAATGGACAATCAACAACTGAGAGATAGAATCCGTCATGTTTATCATTAAAGATATCAGCTTCTTGTTGAAAAAAAATGAAAAAAAAAATGAAAAAAATAAACATATAAAAACAACATAACAAAAACTAAATAGATAACTAGAAATTGTTGGCTAACATTTTGACGGGCTTTTCACACCTTGGACAAACTTAAGTCAGAAATGACGTTGACGTCCTAGAATGAATTTACTTTCTTTGTAGCCCTATTCTATATCCCAGCATACTACTTAACAAATAACAGGTATCTTGGCCTATAAGGTTTTGAAAACATGCCGTTTAAAAAGGTTTGTTTTATCTCTTTGACCCTTGTGACGTTAAAGCAAGGTCAATATCATTCATTTTATAATTGAAAAGCATGCCGCAGACCCAATATGAAGTCCCTGGACCTCTTTGTATTGAAGAAGACTGTTAAAGATTTTCAGACAATTTGACCCCTGTGACTTTGAATGTAGGTCAAGGTCATTCGTTTGAACAAACTTGGTAGTCATTACTCACAGAATGTTACAGACTAAATATCAAGCTCAGAGCCTCTTTGTTATTGAGAATCTGTAATTTAAAGATTTTAACCTATTTGACCCCGTGGCCTTGACTGTTGGTCAAGGTTATTCATTTCAACAAACGTTGTAGTCGTCGGTTCCAGCATGCTACATACCTAATATCCAACTCCCTTGGCCTCTTGGTAATTAAGTTGTCGTTTAAAGATTTTAGCCCTTTTTAACCCCGTGACCTTGAATGTAGGTCAAGGTGATTCACTTGGACAAAGCATGCTACATACCAAATACCAACTCCCTTGGGATTTGGTCATTGAGAAGATGTCGTTTCAAAGATTTAGCTATAATTGTGCAATCATTGAAAGGTCAAAAAGGCTGTCAAACAAAAAGTTTGTAAGGTTTTTTGGAATTTTGACACGGCTTCTACCTGAATCTGTAGTCTTATATGATAATGTGGCAAACGTTAGCGGAAAGGGCCCAGACAAGACGTAATTACAACACTTCCCTATGTGCAAAGGGATATACACAATGTTTCTATACCAACGCTAATTCAAAATAAATTATGGTGGCCCTATTTATTAGTAACCCCTTCGACGACGAGTTGGCGAGTGGATATAGGGATAGGCTCGCACGCACATACATACGTAGCCTAACGACGTAATCCCACATCATTATTGTCTCATTGTCTCTTGTGAGAAATCGCATTTCTTGGGTATTGAGATGTTGTTTAAAGATTTTAGCCTATTTATAAACGCTCAACATACTTCATTAATTTGCTCATGATATTGTAACTCCAAACATTTACCAGCACATTTTGGTCTCGATCTCGTGGTTTCAAACAGGTCTTAGCTAAATGTATGTCTGCTACTATGTAAGACACCTGCATTCTTTTAACTTCAATAACTATATATTGATTGTACTAAAATCCATACAATTTCTCACGACTATGATCTCTTGAATGAATTAGCGTCTTCGTTTTAGCAACTTGGAATTATCGCATGTATATACGTGTATAGTTCTTTTATTTACTCACATTTTTTTATATATTGTGATGACATTTAGTAATGTTTTCATGAAGGACATTTGATAAGACAATTATTACCAGATTTTTGTCACGTATTGAGATGCTGTAGGGTTATTGAGTTGCCGCAAGGTTGTTGAGATGCCCTAAGGCTGTAGAGGTGTCGTAAGGTTGTTTAGATGCCGTAAGTTTGTAGAGATGTCGTAAGGTTGTTTAGATGCCGTAAGGTTGTTTAGATGCCGTAAGGTTGTAGAGGTGTCGTAAGGTTGTTGAAATTCCGTAAGGTTATTGAGCCTTAGGGTTGTTGAGATGCCGCAAGGTTGTTAAAATGCCATGAGGTTGTAGAGATACCGTAAGGTTGTCGAGTTGTCATAAGGTTGTTGATATGTCATAAGGTTGTTGATATGTCATAAGGTTGTTGAGATGTCATAAGGTTGTTGAGATGCCGTTAGATTATTGAGATACCGTAAGGTTGTCGAGTTGTCATAAGGTTGTTGATATGTCATAAGGTTGTTGAGATGTCATAAGGTTGTTGAGATGCCGTTGGATTATTGAGATACCGTAAGGTTGTCGAGTTGTCGTAAGATTGTTGATATACCATAAGGTTATTGAAATGCTGTAAGGTTTATGATATGCCGTAAGATTGTTTAGATGCGGTAAGGTTGTTTAGATGCCGTAAGGGTATTGGAATGTTGTAGGGTTGTTGAAATGTCGTAGGGTTGCTAAGATGTCATAAGGTTGTTGAGATTTAATACGTTTGTTGAGATGTCATAAGGTTTATGAGATGCCGTAAGGTTTATGCGATGTAATACGTTTGTTGAAATGTCGTAGGGTTGTTGAGATGTCATAAGGTTGTTTAGATGCCGTAAGGTCGATGATATGTCATAATGTTATTGGGATGCCGTAAGGTTGTTTAAAATGCCGTAAGGTTGTTGAGATGCTGTAAGGTTTATGAGATGTAATACGTTTTTTTTAAATGTCGTAGGGTTGTTTAGATGCCGTAAGGTTTATGAGATGTAATACGTTTGTTGAGATGCCGTAGGGTTGTTGAGATGCCGTAAGGTTGTCAAACGTTGACACCTATACTTATTATAACGTTGTGTTTTTTTTTTTTATAAAATCGAATGTTCTCTGTCGATTGTGATATCTAATTGAACATTCGAATAATTCAAGTTGTCCGCATGGAAGACGACATGGATGGAGTTTAGAATTATAAAAAAGAGAGAAAAGGAAAAATAAACAAAGTAAAAACAAAAGCTAAAATAGAAACCATTAGCACATTAACATACAAACAAAATATAACTTCTTCCAGGAAAAGAGTCATTTCGGATTAGAATTCGTTACACTTACGAATGTCCTCGACGATGAACCATTTAGCACTCACGATTGATTTGTCAATATCAATAATCTTGAGGAACATTGCAATATGTTGCCTATGCTAATGTACAATTCACCTTTATGCTCATATTCCCTATATGAATATCGACTCGTGTGCAATCATGCCAAACAAAGATCAAACAGAAAGGTCACTCTGATGGGATTATAACTCAAGGTCTTTTAAGCGATCATTTTTGTTTTCTAATTGTAGCTCGCATGTTCTTTTCCAATTGTTGATATTAGTTAGATATAGTATATACCGTCGGTTAATTTTATTAACGTTGATGTACAGTGTATATGTTGTCGGCGATGCCTGTTAACTTACCCAGCTCTTTCCCGTGCAATTTTTAGAAGAAAAAAAAGAACATCACGAACAATTCTACAGCTTCGTTAAAGAAGTCAATCTCTACAATTTATTAATTGTAAGTCACATTTTATATGTAAATACATCATTGACCAATCTAAGTTGATGACTAACGTGCAATTTCACATATATAATGCAAATCATATCTAGTACACTTGCAATCGACCATTTTCAAGTTGTTAGACATTCGAGTTCACCTGTACGTATAATCACCACCGGATTTGGAACTGAAGGCCCACGATCGGACGGTCATATTAACTTTGTCGTTATAACTGATGAAAACCTAGTCCCCTGCTTCATTCAAAACTAAATAGGAAAGCAAAGGCAAGACCTTCAGTTCAATGCTTCTGTTAAATGGGATTCATATAAATACATTTTATTGGAATTTCGTGAAATCTCACTGATGTACACATTTGCAATGACGACGCACATATGCACTTGCATTTTAACTACTTTAACTATGAATTTTGACTGCACCTCGACCTAAGCAATGACATTGCTTTTTGTGTATTAACTATTTTAGGATATCTAAAATAAATTTCTCGTATTTCAAAAAATAATGTCCACCAAGTTTTTGTTGAAAGTCTACATGTTTGTGCTATTCCTTGCTATTGAATGGTATAAAGGGCAGCTAAGCACTTAGCTTAATTTATGCATCGGAAGGCCTGCACATTTCCAAATTTTCGTATTATTTTGCTACAAATTATACACGAGTTATTTCCCTTTATAACTTATATTTCCATACATACTTATCTGCCCCTTTCAAGCAGCTAGGAATTATGAGTAGCAGCTTTCAACGCGCGCCATTAAAAAATTGTCAAGTTTTCTACTATGTTCATAAGTTTTTTAGGCATTCACACTTAACCAACCCACTTCCTCCCTTGATTTTTGTAGCTTCTTATTTTTTGTTTTCTATATTGGATGCTGTTTCACATGTCTCTTTGAAGGCGGAGTTTGGCAACCCCCACACAGGCTTTTGTTGTAATTGACTACCATTGTCATTTTTAGATGTTTATTTTTGTGTACTGAAAAATAGTTTTATTTATAATTTCAAAAATATAATTTATTTAAATATGTTAGCCCATTTATGAGACAGACTGTGTCAGCTACTAAGCTTAAGTATATACCTACTTAATCATGTATAAAGGCTGGTCACCTGCCATACAATTTACCAGACATGTTATGTAAGAGATTAGTGGCCTTCGGGTTCCATGTATAGGTATGAGGTAACTGTCTGATATAGGAAATTGGCAATCGGTGTATTGAAGTCTCTTACATATAGCTGAAAGGGAGTCTTGGGTTTGGCTGTCGAGCAAGGCTGACCACTACTTCAGGATGTCATATTTTGGACATAGTGTATATACATGTATTGGACTAATTAACTACATATGAAGAAGAAGACCAACTTATATTATATTTGGACATTTTTTTATTATTGTGTTATGCCATGCTAATTTTGTATTGCTAGTTTGTAATATGTTTAGAATTGATATTAGATGTCACCATATGCCATATATTGTGGCCATTTTCAATCTATACATTCTTTTTGTTGTCTGTGACAGGACCGAAGATGCATAAAATAGCTTACTTACAAATACGACTCGGCATTGACTGCATAGGGAATTGACTTTCGTTGTCCGTTTTGATCTCAGCAAGCTTTGCTCCCATGGAAGAGGGCGAATAAATCTGAATAAAAATGGACAACGTAAGGTTCAAATCGATATATATATATATATATATTAATACGTGCGTCATCAGGTTTTGATCAAATGATATAATAGTTTGAACATTGTCGCATGCTGAATGACAAACAAAATAGTATATGAAAAAATTAATAAACACATCAATTGTGTTTAATGTTTTATTATCAATACATTGCGCACGTGGCATGTTTTCATATTTATTAATCCAGACAAATAATTCCTAGATGACATTTATTTTCAATAATGTTTTGATTTTGACCCCGGGAACAATTAAAGCTCAGGAATAAATACAATCCACAACGTAGTTTGACCTTGACCTTGCATATGTTGGCCTTTATTTAGACATTTTTTGTGTAATTGGAAGTACAAAAAATGCATAAAATATATGTCCAATTCGACTCTAAATAATTTCCCAATAAAAAGGAGCAATATAAATGTACATCGATCTTATCAGTATTGCTCACGTTTTGGAAAGATTTTTACCTGATGATTGCATGAATTGACAATTAGCAAAAAAAGGTTATAAGTACGTGTTCCGGTGCAGCCGTGAAATTAACCAAATACTTGCCTCTCCCTTGGAATATTACTACTAAATATCTTTTCTACTATCAGTGCACCCGAGAGAGCATTTATATTCTCTTTCAGGCATCCAATGTACGCGATTTTCACCTGTCAATCTACAGCTAATCAGCGAAATGGCCATATACGCTTTTTGAGAGTTGTCTGACCGTGACGTCTTAAGTTCAACAAACGCTATCCAGTAAGGTAGCGAATGATAATTCCTGTCGTTAAATTGCGAATTGAACACGGATTTTTTAAGGGAACTGATAATGGTGAGAATGCAAGTCATAGGAGGTATTCAATCGTTGTTTATAATAATTCAGAATATAACAATAACAAATTAGTAAATTTGAATATCATAGTGTCGCTGATAACCTATTTTCCTGTTGTTGTCTTCAGCCTTGTATAATCTGATAATCAATCCTAAGTTATGTATGGTAATTTGTTCGTAAAACGCCCGGTATATTATTGAATGTCTGATTAGGATGCAATATATGAATCTTCATATCCCGAGTTGTTTTTTTTTTTTTTTGTTTTTTATACGGTAATTGCGTTTGCTTATTTGACACCTGTAAAATAATGCTAATTTTGACATCTGTAGATATAGATTTGTATTCTTTATCAGATGTTAGAGAAATGATGCAGGATATTGAGTTGTATCGAGTGTCAATACGACCGTCCTGTCGTGGGCTTACAGTCCCCAACACAGGTTAAATGCAAATCTGATCTGCCGAAAAAATCATACTGACATGAAAGGTAAGTTTCATATGAAGAAATGTTAGGTCAATTCCTAGTCATTTCGACCTGAAAACATCGTCAAGTGAATTGAGGTGAAGATTTCATGCCAAGTTTGGCCAATTCGAAATGAGAAACATTTTATATGAATTCATATGACATTTATGTCAATTGACCTGAAAAATCTTCACGTGAATTTAGGAAAAAAAAGTTATGTCATTTATAGCGATCTGTTTTAGTTTTTTCTCTATTAAATTCAGTGTCTGTTTGGGGAAGTAATTGATATTAGCACTAGGCATGTTTTCCCATCCCATATTTATATATGTACAAGCATAATTGGTGAATCATGAAGAAAAATATTATTTTAATTAAATTCAGATACCTCCATTTATTCACAAAAAAACAGAAATCCAACGAAATAGATGGTTAAGAATGTAAAAGTATGTGTTTGTTAAAGTTCATGGTCACATAACCAAATTGCTCTTGAGACAATCTTAAGGAACTGTAAAACTTGTATGAAGACCATTTAAGTTTAGACCTATATTTCTTAAAAGAAAAGATGACTTCCTTTCGCATCCACGCCCAGGGTCATGGTGGCCGAGTTGTTTACGTGTCCCGACACTTAATCACTAGCCCTCCACCAATGGGTTGCAGGTTCGAAACTAACGTGGATACTGACGGTAGGCCGGCGGTTTTTCTCTCGGTGCTCCGGCTTTACTTCACCTCCAGAATATGAAATATCAACTCACCTTCTTTTTTCTTTTCCTTTTTTTCTTATTTTTAGTTAGTTTCTTGTTTACTTTATATGCCTAGTTTATAATTTGATGGCAGTTAATACTGCATATGTCACTGTCACTACATCTGTAACATAATAGTTGGGAAGAGCGCTTCCATAATTTGTCATAACTTCTGCAACATCCACTTGTTTATATCTTTAAAGTAATATAAATCAAACTCCCATCCGTACTTAAGGAGACACCAATCATAAAACCTTCTCAATTTACAATTCTGAAATGACAATAAAGCAAACTTTACGAATCGACATTTGTAGGTAATAACCAAATATATTATAAAATGTTTACAAATTAAGAAGGTTGATACAATTGCCATTTTTATTTAATCTTATACCGTTTCAAAATTCATTATCCAGTTTTCGACTGAGCACGGCCGTCCCGCTTCGTGCCCTTGTCTCGTGTGACAGGATGAGGAGTTGCGGTTGTAGCTTATGTGTCTACGAGAATACTCGAGATAACTGAATCACCGATACTCGATGTCCATACATGTTCTTTACTTTCTGTACTTACTCAAGTGTGACCTAAATATACACACACGGACAGATAAGGGCAGGCCCTAATCTGTACAAGAAACATTATGTACAACCAATGATATACTATCAAAACTTTGATATTTAAAAAAAATAAACTGTCATACACCACATCATTTTTTCATATCAGAACCATGCCATAATTCCGATTTCAGTGCTATATGTTCATCACCTTACAAGATCCCTTTTGTTAATACATTTTATTTATTTATTGTTCCAAAATAGTAATATATATATATATATATATATATATCATTTTGTTTGGTAAAATTCGACATCATTCACTGGGGAGACACCATATCTGTAACTCTAACTAAATGTATATGTAACCTCTTTAGTTTAATCTACTGAGATTCCATGCGTTTCCTTTGCTCGCAAATGTTAATAGCATTTGGGTGAGTATGTAGTTTTTATTAAGGTAGTAAGATTAAATGAAAACAATTTAATAAAATCGTTTAAAACATACAAATCTTTATTTTGAGTGTTTCATTTACAATCTTAGGTTTGCAGGATATGCATACACAGAAGTCTTAAAGAACCCATACACAATAACACTGAAAGTCACAGTATTGTCAGCATGTCGGACAGAACACGTTTGGTTGTTGTTACACTTGGCTGTTATGAAGGTGTACTCTTCTCCCGAAACATCAAGGGAGGAAACTGATCCTAAACGGGCCAATTCTGCCCCGTAAGCATCGCGGAGCGTTAGACCGGAAACGTCCTTAGACCGAATACTTACAACAATGTAGTTATCATACCTGTACGTGTTATCTACAGGTGGTGAGACCAACACAGGTATATTTGAAAACTGATTAATTGACGGCACCAATGTCATTGATGTTCTTCTCTCTACAATCACCAGGAAAACCAGTACCGGACTATCTGCATATATTGCATACGACGACGATGAATTGGTGTCAATATCTATGAAATATCGATTTGATAATGTATATGTTCTGTTCAAGGTTTTACCCAAAACAGAGATATTTGTATTATATACCGATGGTATAATTCTGACTACACCACGGACACTTTCTCTAATAGGAGGAACCATAAACTTTGACCCCCATTTTGAGACCGGAGGCAGATACGCCGCGATATGATTGCATCCTGTTGGTCCGTCAAGTACAGTGATTACCAGATACTACCGCCACGGGTTTATCACTAACGATACGCGTTCCCGTCAGGTCGCCATCAGAGGTATTTGTTTCAATATAGAACGTGTCCAGTTTGTCCAGAACGACAGTAATTGTTTTCCCATCTCTGTGATATTGACCAGGTACGGTCACGGCGGATGTACTCAGTGTAATATTGACCACTGTGTTGTCATATGGTGCTCCGACAGCAAAAGATTGTCCCAAATCTAGGAAGCCTATCGTGTTAGGTTTATATGTTCCTACAATATAAGAAACACCCAGAGCCTCAATCGGCAATGCAAGGTACATCGATGAAGATGAATAAAGATAAGTATTGAATGCAATGACTGAGACAGCAGTGTTGGAAGTCAAAATAACCCCCTTGCTCGACTTTCCCGTCTCTCGTATTGTCATATTGACATCGATGGCAACATGTTTTGTTGGACCTGAACCGGATAATGATGTTGAATTATATTTTGTAGTCACATGGATATAAGTATCCGCCTCCAAAAATGTTACTATTGCTCTCAGAGTGAAATCATGTTGATTAAACCGTACGTTTTCGATGAACATCAAGAAAAAATCCGTTCCCCTGAAACCTGTTAAAAGACGAAATACATAATGCATTATTATTTGCCAGTCGTCATACACCTGTCAAGAATATCTAATTAGTAAGGTAAAATTAATTAAGCCTCTAACTGATGATTTCAATTTCATTAGTGGTCATCAATATCCAACCTAAACCCAAACAATTAATACAGTAACTTTGTTCTGTACAATATTATGTAGAATCCTATACTCTAGTGTATGCAACTTGTTGTACTTATTGCAGTCGTCACGCAGTAAATTACAACGCGAGGTCCATTTCAACTATTTTCGTAACAGTATGGCCCTCTGTCTTGCTTTACCCCTGAACATGTACGTTAAAAAAACATTTCTGACTTTTTTGTCCTAACTATCACGCTATAGCACACGCTAATCCTACCAGAAGGATATAAGAATTGTACCCACTGTCCTACATGCTTTGTAACGGCGCTATCAACTTTAGAATTTTTGTTTGTTTCCTAAATATTTTCCTTCTTTTCTTTGAAATGCCTCCCTGAACACTGACTCAATTTCGGCATATGGGTTGACTGTCGCCCCTCTGAGAAATGATTCCACTTTCTTCAAAATTGGTCGGCTCGATTAATCGTCTGTCAAAATAACTCATGCGTCAACACTTACTCACATTGTATACACTGGGATACCAAATAATAAGGGCATTTGTTATCACTCGAATCGAAGAAAAGAATAACAAGAAGACGCAAAGCGTGGTATTGTCTCCCGCGCCAAACTGTTGGTATGAAAACCCAAATGTGATACAAATATATATCAACATCTTATTAACAGTTTATATTGATGTATATCCTTTGTGTGCTTCACTTGAAAAGGTATCACTAGGGCACGGGGCATATATATATAAAGTTCAATGGAGTTTTTAATTTGTAGCTTGGAAAAGAAAAAAAAAATCTGTGTTTTTGTTGTTGTTTTTTCTTCTTCTTTTTTGTGTTTCCATGGTAACAGAAAACAGATAAAAAAAATGAAATATCATCAATTACAAACGGCACAACTAGGGCACTAACCTAATACAGAGAAAACTTTTTGTGAATTTTTCAATGGATAATTTCGAACTTGTGGCCGGGGATGGAAAATAACTTTTGTTACCATGGTACCCCAAAAATATCAAACCTAAAATATCGTCAATAGCAAAAGGCACAACCAAGACGTTAACTAATATATACAGAAAGTTTATTTAAATGTAGTTGAACGGTTTGGGAGATACGGCCAAGAAAAGCTGACGGACGGGCATACAGACGGACGGACGGAGCTCCATCTTAAATCCCCCGCAAACCTGTAGCGCGGGAGAGCAGATAGTAAGCAAAGTATATCCGACCTTTACATTAATACGAGACCGATACGATAAATTTGATAAAAGTCTGTTTTGTAAATGTTTAGTGTAACCTTAGACCTTTAACATTGACTAGACACGGTAAACTGAATCCAAAATATCAGATGTCTGATATCTATTTAAAAGCAAATGCATATAAAAAGTGTTTATTTAAAAAAAACTGAGGGATGTTATTTCATTGTTGCGCTATAAAATGAATGATACAAATCATTTTATATTTACTCTGATGCGTCGCAGTCGAAGTAGTCAGTGTTGTCGTCGTTGGTTGTACAGTCGATGTAGAAGGGTGACCTTGTCAAATCAAAGATGAAAACATGGTCTTATATCGAAAGGAGAACAAAACGGAAAGAATTAATCATTTCTACAAGTTGTATAGAAACGTATGTCTAGTAGAAGTACGTACAACCTTTAATTGGCAAGAAAACTTAACCGATGGTGACGCAGCTATACACAAAAATATCATAGAACAATTAAATCATATTGACTTTATATTATATATTTTACTATCGAAGTGCATATATTACAAAACATCTATACGATAAAATATCCATATCTCCCAAATCGTACTCAGTATACGTTTTGACCGTTAACGCATCAATGATTTACGGAAAGTAAATGATTTACATTTAGTGTTACAGATGTCCTCCCGACAGCAGAGCAAGCAATTTCCACGTCGAGCAGTTCGTTTCCCAATCTCCACTGGGTTATATATTGGATGAGAGGTACATAGGTGGCTCTGCATTAACATAACACGCTTTAAAAGTATATATACTACGTACATGTATATTCAACTCTCCTTACCATCACTTTATCAAAGTAAAACATGCTGCCAAGTTCTCGTTAAATCCTCTGATCAAATATTTCAAAATGAATATATTTTAAATCAATCTTGTTGATATAATGTGTACATTGAAATGTATATTGATGGCAATGATTCCTTCATAACAAGCATGCTAGTAATTAAGCATATAGGTGGCTGAAACAATATTGTTGACCGATTGAAATATCAACAAAAATCACACTTTAAATTCAGCGATAGCTATATGGATAGAATATAATGTTAAAACTGACTACGAGAAGAAGAAATATAGGTAACTAAACTGCCACTTGTTTGAGACTGAAACAATTCTTGGTTGATATGTGAAACAAAATACAGAGAGCGGTCTTGATCAAATTCATATTTTACCGATCGTTACCCAATGAGAAAACTACTCGGGTTTTTCCGTCATATATTCTGAAACACGTGTGTGTTTTTTATTTTTATTTTTATTTATTTATTTATTTATTTATTTTTTTGCGACGAAATAAAAAAATACCTCGTCACAGGACGAACGATATAACCGATTCGCCTCTTCTTAATAAACTGATAATATCTACAGACAATATTCGAAGTGAACAGTATTTTAACCCCGAAAATATGTATAAAACAGCCATGTTGACGGGATAGGCGCGGGTATTGCTTTATTATGGGTAAACATCGATTTATAAGCCAAAGTCTGCGTTTTCTGAAATCTAATATGTAGTCGCCTGAACCTAATATAATTTCTTCATTTAAGACTTTGAATACAATTTAAGGCAAACATTTCGTTTTGTTTCCTCAAATTTTGCAAATCTTTCCTTAGTATGTGTTTCACTACTTAAGAGATTCGCTTACTTTATGGAACCTTACTGAAATATCTTGTGATAGCCTTCAGAATATTTTAGAATTGCTATTTGTATCGAGTAATTAGCAAGGATGTGAAGGATACTCCAAATATATTCAAGTAAATAGAATCATGATTGATCAACAACTGCAAAGCATATGTAAAACGAAAAAGCGCTGTGCTTCTGTTTCCAAGAATTTTACCCGTTGTACACCTCAGTCTTTATTACCGCAGACAATTATGAAATAAGTTAATACTATTTTTTTCCCATCTTATTTCTGAACGAACGTGTGTTCTTTATAAACGATTTCTGCCGTATTGCAAAAGTACTCACAGTTTCCCGTAAACAACTGGTCTTGTAGAATACATCGCCAAATTCGTTGATTTGTTCCACGTGACAAACCTAAAACAGATAGACTTCCTATTTAAACAGACACTAGACAAACAATTTTTTTTCGTCAGTCTTTTAGACAGCTTCATACAAATGAAATACAAACCCCCTTTTTAAAATGGAAATCTAATGACAAATGTAGTTGGAATTAGTTGTTAGTAGTGAAAATGTCATTTTCTAAATTAGTATGATAACATTTGTTAATACTTTTTCGCATTTGATTTTGAAATAATGTGTAAAATGGATTCATAGTATTATCTGAATAAAATATCTTTTTGAACACAGTTATCTCGAATCCAATCCAACTTGATGTACAATATGTCTTTACTGCCAGAGTGGAACGGAGGTAACACATTTGCCTTTCCAATAGGTAGGCCCGGGTTTGATTACCCGTTCGGACGTGAAAAAATATCGAGCCGTCTGCCTGACGACGGGTTCTCTAGTTTCCAACCCTTTTCACACTTTCTTCCGGTAAACAAGAGTGATAAATGTTAACTGATAATTTCGCACTTGTTGCATTTGTTTTCTCAAATTGTCTTTGCAGTAATAATTGACATTAACAAAGACGAAATTACAATCAGTCAAAATCGTAATATCGTCTTAATCAAGACCACAACACTTACAGGCTAATCGTTTAACGAGAAATAAAGCAAGTTCTTTTTCTAATTATATTTATTCGCTTTTTACCTCGAGTCCTGTTGCTATCTTACGCAATATCTAGCTTTTTAAGATCGTTCCAAACTTGTTTTTCAATGTATTAAAAAATGAACTGTTTAGTTGAGAAAATTTATTATTTATGCAAAACTTAATTTAAAATACTATCTGTTTATTGCGTTCGAGAGAACTATTCATAGAAAATATTCGATACCTCTCCATGGAGACACACTGATAGTTTGTCACAATAAGAAGGGTCACGTGACTGTGGGCAGTTTAAACAAATCGGTCCTCTGTGTTGCGGAAATCCTAAAAATAATAAAAATAAATAAATAATTCTTCCATTGTATATACTTACATGAAGTAGGTGGTTGACTGATTTCACTTAAAAGTTATCATACTTGCTAGAATCGATCCTAGTTGAAATGGTGTTTCTCGATATAACGTGTCCCTCTGCTTGTTTTCATATGTTTGTCCATGAGGGGATGACTGGAAGTAATGTACCTTTTATAACCTACAGTCTGTAGCACAATGAAACTTTATTTGTGTAAGACAGTATTTCCCACCATCCATCAGCATACCTTACAATCCTCTACATTACGGGCCCTCCAACAATAGGATTTATCTTCCGTAATATTTTGTAACATGGTGTCAGTAACACCTGCTGAATGACAAAGGGTGCAATGACGTATTGCCTTTACCTTGCGAACCACATCCGGCGGCGTTGCACAGGTCTCCATGGCAACACTCTGTACATAAATGATCCACGTGGGTCCCGACGATTTGTGCCCGAAGTAGGTAATTTGAGCGGGTAAAGTTGGCAGAGTTAGTCAACAAGCACCTCTTGATGAATGAACATTAAGTTATTGAATTATACTTGAATATGTATTCATTTTAAATCCTTAATTTTAGTGAAATGAACGGTTTGTTAACATTATAAATATACCCACGATATATACCAAACACGATATTATAACAGGATCTCAGGTCATTTATTATGAACTAATGAAAGTGACAATAGAACAACTTTCATTTAACTACTTCTTAACTCTCAATTAGAGATACAGATTTTTCGTTAAGACTAAGAACAAATAATTGTAATGATGGTAACATAAAGGCTAACAACCATGTTTTTTTTTTCTTCTTTTCTACAGTCATCTTGGTTATTCCCGAAAAAATCCAATGTTTCAATTATTACTTACCTGTAAGGACATGCAGCCAACATTATACAAAGTTTCTCCATTCGTGTTTTGGTAAGATTCCGTCACACAAGACTGAAGGTAACAAGGTTCATGGCACAAATGTTTAGCCAATACCGCAAACAAATATTGAATTGCTATGCAATTGTAAATAGTACGCTGGAACTCATACAATCACGTTCTACAAGGTGTCTAGCCTACACCGCAAACAACATCTTTTGTTTATTTATATGTGGTTCTATTGTAGAATAAACATTGAATGTATATGCACTGGCATGCATGGCTGAAGGTGCCGTTCAGTTTTAAACACCAGATTGCATTGCCAGTGACATGATGGTGTCTACCAAAACAGTATACCTACTTGTATATACTTACATCGCCATCTTGGCACTGTTCAAAAGTGGAGCAATGGCGTGGTTGGATGACATCATTACAACTCAAACATCGTATGGCTGTAGTACCTGTATGATATATAAGCTTCAATTGTAACCTTTGATTATTATATTAAAACACTATGCATTGTCGGTCTACTTATTTCCGTCACAATAAAATATTTGCCATACGACTAACGTATTTTGCCATTGAATAAATACATTTCATATTTTTTAGTTGTTGCACGCGTGTGATACAACCAATTTTTGAGTGGTTAATTCCGTGTGAAGCGTATTCGTACACCTGAGAGCAACCTTTTTTGTCTATAACAAAACCTAAATACCTACACAAAAAGGTAAAATATCATAGCTTCCATTGGTTATCTTTTGATGCCCAGAAATGTAATATATATAGAAATGGGGTGTGGATATCAACGATTTAAAGTATAACCCGGAAACCAACCACCTTACGTTGGGAAAATATCCCGGGTTTATTTTACCTGTGTTTATCTCTTGATGCGCGACAATGCCATATATAATTTTGGGGCTTGTATCTCAAGGATAACCTAAAACTAAATTCTTAGGGTGGGGATTGACTCCAGGACCTGGTACCATATACTGACAGCGAGGACTCATTTTGAAATATGCATGCCTAGGCCGTGATATCAGTGAGATGCCAAAGCTATCTGATTTTTTTTTATCTATTGCAGCCTATGTGGAACTTTGATCTCTGATTTAAATCTATTGTCAACATTTTCCATTTTGACCCCGGTCCTAGCCCCTGGGGCATGTTTTATGAACAATCTAAACACTCGTCTATCGATAATACTTCAAGTCATTTGGTCAAAATCTATGAAGTAGTTCCTTACAAGAACGCCGCACCATCTCATAAACTCGCTTGCCCTTCAAGCTAGTAGCTAACTAGACACCGCCCTTCACATCAAACCCAAGAAACTCGCCAACGACTGCAGCCCTCATAAGAATAACGATAACACAACGCGAAGCCATTGAGCCTGGTTTATATTGCTGTAAGGATGTTGTTCAGAACAGTCGGTTCATAACTGACAGTACGGAAACCGAGTAATACTGGAAACATGAAAAATGGTGTTCCAAAATGTGGTCTTAGACTGGACACCATGTTTTTTGAGCATTCTTTAGCATTACTTATTCTCCTGATAATAATAGTGATAAAACGTCAATGGTCTTAAACGCCCTCTGTTCTCAACTAGATAAGGGTGACAGTGAGTGACATGCGACCTGTTGAGCCCTTTGTGACGTAGCATGCTAGCTATTGCTCACGCAACTTCTTTTCTGAATAATTAATAACATTTGATATTAAAATAAAGCCCAGACTTCAGTTTAGAGTTTTTGTTGGATTTTTTTCAAGGACGTGTACATGTAAATTAACTATTTAGGATTTAGAGTAATTTGTTTACTCATCTTATTGTTTACACGTGTAGATACCAGGCAGATAGTTAGGAGTTTCAAATGGATTCAATAGAATTACCAATTGAAAAAAAATCTATATTAAAACATTTGATCCAATTTTTGAAATTTATAATCCAGGAACTATTACAAAATCTAGATACAATTAAATTAGTATCAATTTGATAATATTATTTAAACCATAAACCTTTCATTTGTTAATATCGATACATTGAACCTTTCAATTTACAAAAATTAATGATACTCAGAGTTAAGCAATATAATGCAAGGATTTGAAAAATAAAGTATGCAAATCTTATGGGAATAAAATGCACAACATTTAATATATCAACGGAGAAAACATCCAGCCAAACAGTTGTTTTTAACATGTTTTCTTTCCTTATATATATTTCGTCATGTAGTTTTATGCAATATACACGAATAAATGAGATAATAAAAACGACAAGAAATGAATAAATAAATGAATGGATAACCCAAACTTGAAATGAAACAAGTGATATTATTTACAACTAAAGATTAATTTAGAAGACTAAATAATTCCTGTCTTGATTTAGTTAAGGACCTTTAACATAATATCAAGAACTTTATTGCAAACGACAAACGGCACTTACATTGCAGTCTTAGCAGCAACGTCAGGAAGAGGACCAGGAATGAGTTAGTGTCTGTAAATTATATCAAACCCGTGTTGAATACGACACAATATTCTCTAATTTTTAAGAATGTTATATAAAACTAAAGTTTTTTTCTCATAAATATTGATAAGATCTACACATTTCTCAATATATCATTATCATAGTCTCACCCATCAGGAAGCTCATCTGTATGTGGTCGACAGCAATGTACAAATGTTGGTTTAACGTAAGATAAAGGTTCCATTAGATTACGGATTGTCCTCTTATCTTTTAAAGTCTGTTGTATTCCACAAGTTAAAAAAACCGATACCAGTTTTGTTTTGATTTATTTTGTTTCCTAACAGCCGGGGTCACTTAAGGACGTGCCAGATTTTGAAGATGAAGGCAGGCCAGACAACCAGAGAAAAACCACTGATCTATAGTCAGTACCTGGCAACTGCCCCACGTGGGTTTCGAACTCGCGACCCAGAGGTGTGGCGGGACATCTTTACCACTCGGCCATCGCGGCCCCACCGGTACCAGTACAACAAAGCATAATAACAAGCCATTATACGCACTCAAAATAAATTAGACGAGTTCAAAATAAAAACAAAATACAAATTTTCATGGAAACCTCCTCAAAGAGTACATGGAAAATAAGGCCAGGTCCTTCCGAGAAAATCAATCTCTGTTTTATCGACGACGTCCGACATACAAATCTAAGTGTTACGATCTCAGGGTGAGGGTTAGGAAAGTGACGACGGCTAAAGCCATTTAAGGATGGCCTCCCGTTCGTGCGATATGCATGCGTGTGGTGAGTGCATCTGCGTGTTTAAGGAGGCTGCGCTATATTAAGTTTCCATGTGATATTCCGGAATGTTTGCCGATTTATTGTGCTAGCTCGCTGAAGCATACTGCCGAAGACATATATATAATATTCCTAGACGTGATTATGATGTCGACCACGGTTTTCCCCCGTCACATTCTAAAAATAAGTTTAGTGTTAATTTCCCTGGAGTTTAAGTCATCTGTCAATGAAATAGTTGTAATGGGAACGAGGCATGGGTATCGAATCAATTTAGACATATAGACTTCCCCTTGTTTGTGGTTACAATAAATAAGTGGTACTAGATTGTCACATTGATAATTGATATGATAAAAATGTTGTAGTTTATTTTGTGTTGATTATATTCGTGTAGCGAGTGCCATATTGGCGACATTTATTATTCTTTTAATGTTCTTTAATGTTTATGTATAAGTTAATTCAAATTTTTCAAATGTACATCCTACTTTCAGTTCAGTCCACGGTTTTCCAGAGTTTTTTTTTATATCGTCTTTTTATCTCTGGTTTTTAGCCCAGGACTGGATCTTTATTTCATGTTTTGTGGCGGGTTGCAACACCACTAAGGCTAGCATGGCGGCGTTTTTTTTTATGTCAACCCCATAGGTTCTTGTATGTTTTTATCTACATTTTGATATTGATTGTAGTTGCCATTTTGGTATGGGTGCGACTACTTTTCAATCATAAAAAAAATATTTCATGTTAGAAGCCACTAGGTGGCTTTCTCAGTAATAAATTTAAATGCCACCCTGGTGGATGGCCATTTCAATTTCATATGCTTGTCGGAGTTATTCTTAATATATGTGAAGGGGCATAAATATATATATTTATTCAGTATTATTTATTAGGAACGTGTTGATTTGTTTTCGAATTGTGACCTTGAACAAATTATGCGCATGGATACAGTTGCATGATCCCACATGCGAATAAGACTTTTTAAAAGATCTCGTGTATAACAGTGTAATTTCTAAATGTTATTGTCTTTATTAATTTTCAATGTTTGAATCTTGTTTAGGTTAATCAGCGATGCATAAGATTTAAATAAAGTTTCTTTGCAATGTCGTTTGGATATACACTGTTGAACTTGAAATCAAATATCCTATAGACTCTTAAACAATATCCGCTTACCGCGATTTTTACGTAGAACGTTAACCAGAAGGGACAGCTAACAACTAATCTGTATGATAACTTGAATGATATCAATTTCCCAATTGGAACAGTTGCTTTTCTAGATAGCAACTTCCTAAATTACATCCCCATACGTACGATGATATCAAGTCTCAGTTGATTTGTTACCCATGTTCTTGATCCAATTACCATAATTGCCGAGAGACATGTCGACTATTTACAGGGGAATGAATAACAAAGTTTCAAGAGATGCAGGAAACATTAAAATATTTCCTAGCAAAATACGCTTACTCTCCTGAAACTCTTTGTTTTAGTCTTCTTGCACTTTGTCAGAAGTCGACAGGCAAAATCTGTAATGTAAGCAATTCTTGTTTATTTTTCTATAAATCAAGGTGGTAATATTCCCCAAAGCGATCCAACTACCGCATACAATTTTTTTTTTAATTTTGCGTTAATTGATTTGTATTTGGTATTGTTTAACGTCCTTTTTAAGGACGGCCTCTCATGTGAGTGAGATGCATGCATGTGGTTGTGTGAGGCTCCGGCATAAAAGTACTGGCAGAAAAACTTCCAACTCAGTCAAAATAAAGCACATTTATCTTTATTTTGCTTCAAAACGTTATCATTTCTTTAGAGTGATATTTACTGCAAATCATAGATGCATTAAAGCAACCACAAAATATATATTTAAAAAAATACACAATCTTAAACCCAAAAACTACCTATAATTGTAAGCGAATTTAAACCATGTTCACATTTTACGGAATTTGTACTACTACTTTCGGTTATCGTAGACCCAAAATATTTGACAAATTATTTGGACCATTCTTTTAAATATCTATGGTGAAAATTGCAGAAAAATTGAAAACCGGTAAAGTTGTCGTATATACAACAATCTACAGTAAAGGTACTTTTTACACCTGTGAATGCGTAACCTTAAAACCTTCGCCTATGAATGCTTATCAAACAATACCTTAGTCTGTGAATGTGTATAAAAAAACCTTAATATGTGAATGTGTATCAAACAAAACTTTAATCTGTGAATGTGTATCAAACAAAACCTTAATCTGTGAATGTGTATCAAACAAAACCTTAATCTGTGAATGTGTATCAAACAAAACCTTAATATGTGAATGTGTATCAAACAAAACCTTAATCTGTGAATGTGTATCAAACAAAACCTTAATCTGTGAATGTGTATCAAACAAAACCTTAATATGTGAATGTGTATCAAACAAAACCTTAATCTGTGAATGTGTATCAAACAAAACCTTAATCTGTGAATGTGTATCAAACAAAACCTTAATCTGTGAATGTGTATCAAACAAAACCTTAATCTGTGAATGTGTATCAAACAAAACCTTAATCTGTGAATGTGTATCAAACAAAACCTTAATCTGTGAATGTGTATCAAACAAAACCTTAATCTGTGAATGTGTATCAAACAAAACCTTAATCTGTGAATGTGTATCAAACAAAACCTTAATCTGTGAATGTGTATCAAACAAAACCTTAATCTGTGAATGTGTATCAAACAAAACCTTAATCTGTGAATGTGTATAAAAAAACCTTAATCAGTGAATGTGTATCAAACAATACCTTAGTATGTGAATGTGTATCTATAAAACATTTGCTTGTGAATGTTTATCTTTAACATCTTAGTATGTGCATTTTTTTCTTTTCTATAACACCTTAGTCTGTGAATATCTATCTATAAAACATCAGTCTGTGAATATTCATCTATAACACCTTAGCTTGTGAATGTGTATTTATAAAACAGGGTCATATTTCACAAGAGCAAACAGCGAATACCAATTTACAAACAAAGCATTAACTGAAAACTGGTGAAACGGTAACATATGAACAGAAAAGGGTGGACAATACACACAAGATATTCACACAGTTTTAAACAGAGACCGTGGGATAATGACAAAAGATATGATATCGTTGAGTCATTAGTGTAAGTATTGCTCTTTAACAAAGGAAACTTAATCAACATCAAAATGTCAACAGGAAATCATTACAGACTCTGAAACTGTCCTTTGTATAGTATACATGTTGATGTTTTCTTCTGTAAACTGTTCAGCCAAGGAATTGCGTTATTTTAGAAAGGTTGATGAAACCAGCATTCTCACCAGTTATTCTGAAAGTGGTAAGAGTCTGGAGTTATCGACTAAAAGCTATCATGGGAGTCAGGGTTATACCTAGGTTTGTATTCCGGAAGTGGTAAGAGTCTTAACTATCTCCAATTTTGATAATTTGCAGGAGCAAAGCTTAACACTGTGTCATTTTCATAACATACCCCAAATAAAGATCAACAAAAAAACAAAAACAAAAAAACAAAAACAAAAACAATAAAAAAAACCCAGCTGAAATGAAGGTTGGCTATATAAAGAGACCAATACATGCAATACAACACCATTCAAGAATACAATACACTACTTTTTATAGCGTTTCATTAATGCTGCTGTTGCATTTGAACGGGTAAAACATAAGGTCGGGAATATGTCGTTATTTTATATAAAATCCTATCATGAAATCAAACCCAATAGCTTTACCATTCTTCAAAGATCATGGGAATATAGGTTACTCATATGACACAGAAAGATTATGATCACGCACTTGGGAAATACATGTGTTTGTAAACACCGAACATATGTTTAAAGTCACACTTACACACTAAATATCACCAACTTCGCCTGTTGAGTCGCGACACATCAAAACTTGAATTATTAATTAATCAATGTGTTTAGATTTCAAGTAAATTGTATTATAATTCTCTCAACTGCCATAATTAAATATATTTTTTAGGAGGGTCAGTAAAAACGCAACATACATGTTTCATTTTGTTAAAAATGTTCGAACGCCGAAAATAAAAGGAATTACAGTCGCAGCATAATAATTATGAGAAGAAATTTTATAGTCAGTTTTCATTAAACTGGATTTTTTTTTCTAAACTCACATTTTATTTTAATTAATTGAAATGTCCGCCATACACTCATTAACAAATGTATAGGAAATAATTTTGCATAACAACAGAACATGTATTTTTTCGTTCAGCTGAAATACCGATATAATGTTATAGGGCTGATCCATTAAATAGTCATCATCAAAGAATACCTACTTTATCTAAAGCAATTAATTAATTATATGAGTCACAGGTAAAACCACAATAATGTATGTCGAAAATGAAGTCATTATATTCTTTAGACATTATGAAGCTGTGCTACACAAATATCTTTCAGAAGACAACAAAACGTTACCTATCCATGAGTGATGACTATTGCTATAACTAGACAGAGGGCCAGTTTTTATTCGAAGAGTGGCATAGACATGCCGATCTTAAAGGATGAAAGGAATCACTTGAACAATAGTGATCATCACAGAACATCTGTCAAAATTCACTTAAACCGACACACTAGATAATACTAACACGTATTGTGAAATATCCAACCTAAAAAGATAAGTCATGTATCGTCTAGATGCCTGTATAAACTTGTGTTAAGGCGAAATGTGTCATTAGATTTACGCCTGCGATATTTGAATGTGTTTTCTGATGGGTAAGTTCAATAGTCAACATAAGTTTTTTTTATTGTGTCAATTTTTGTAAAGACGCAGCAAATCTTTTTCTAACCTATTTCAAAAAATATATTTTGAATACGCCGGAGCCGTTTTCCTAAGGTTTTGATACTCATTTCAGTTGGTTGGACAAACTACAATACATTATCCCTTACCAGTATGTCGATGTACTATGGTATATATTAGACAGACCTAATAATTTAACACTTTCCTATTAGTTAGGTGAATACGATCTATAAATTATAGAGCGCGTTTATACAAATTACTATTACAATGTAACTAATAGAAAATGTTAAGATAACATGTTGCCCATGATCATTATGCCAATGAGGTTTAAATAATAGAACAGCACTTTCACGTCATTTAATTATTGTTTTATAGTATCAAGTAATTAAGTGTGTATAGCACAATGTATATATATCATTTATCAGTAATGACTCGTTTTGAATGATTATTCATTTTACCATTATTTGTCGCAGATTTTATGACTAATTACAAAGATGAAGTAGTAATGTATGCTAACAAACATTAAAGCCTCATTTAGTACAATAAACTGACGTTTACAGAAACCCTACATAATTCAATAAATATGTAGTCAGCTATAAAAGGCAGGAAACCTTAACATGGACATCTAAGGTAACGAACAATGGACATGATACAGAAACGAAGACAAAGTAATGCGGTTACGTGTACCTATCACGGATAAAGGTACTCCGTGTAAATCCGTAATAAACATTCCTCATTTGCATGAAATTTATAACTAGTCTCGTAGCTTTAAAATAAAGCGTGTTTTCAGAAAGATAATATTATTTTACAGGTTCACACACTTTACTCGGCAACATTGTTGTTCTTCTTGTCAGCCTTCAATGTAAGTAAATACAGTGTTGTAGTTTTAAAACGGGCAATTTTGCTGTATGTAAAATCTGGTCTATAAAACTGTATAACCTCATATATAAGTTTTGTGTTCTTTTCAATGTCTTCCGTTTTGACTTTGTCAATATTCTCCAGTATTGTCTGACGTCACACTCGATAGTATCGAAATATTGTTATTCATTGGTTCTTAAACAGTTACATAAAAATTGTCATTTTGAATATCATTACTCACCATCATTATTCTGCTTTATCGATGAATCCAGTTCACATACAGTTCATATGCACTTAAATGTTAATAACTAAGTAACCCACAATACGCCGTATCTATTTTAACGTGCAGCAAAGCAACGGTATGAACGTATACAATATAATTGAACGAAATATGTTAATCACCAGTAAAGAAATTATTTTATTGTTATAGCTCAGTAACCCACTGTATCTACTTAAGTTTAACGTGCAGCAAATCAACGATATTAATGGATACAATAGAATTGAACGAAATCTGTTAATCACCAGTAAAGAAATAATTTCCGTGTACTAGCTTTATTTGCATACTGACGTAATAGTCTCGTGTGTAGTTGTGACAATAACATGCACAACAGCGTATCAAGTTTACAGATACCATCGCCCTTCGATGTTTACGTTGTAATGGAGTCACTCAACCGCAACTATGTTCCGGTATTGAACACTGTCCGGATGGAGAGGTAGGTAGAATATTTTGTCAGTGATATACACATTTTTTTATTTTCATGAGTCACAGAACATTATGCGTTATCTATTGTATTGAAGTTATTAAATGTTAATGTTACATTTTTCATGGGTATTTTAAAGATTTTGCCTGTTTCTTATATTCTTTATTTTTTTCATTTTTTTTTAAATAAGGAGCATATTCTTTTTTTTATTCATATTAACTCAATTTTCTTAAAAATACAATAATGTCTTAATAATACGTACATTGATAGAAAAGAAATATACAAATATACAAATATACCAGAAATAGTAGATGTAAGGTTCGATCCTATTACGAAGATTTGTGATTATTATGTAAATGAGTTTACGCACCATTCCGTGACTGTCCTGTTGTTTGTCACAGGACTGTTTACCCGTGTGACGTCTCATTTATCGTCCGATGTGGGAACGCGCTACTACAAAAATGAGCCTGTCTGCTCACGGGTTATGCAAACTACTACATTATTAGAGGATATATTGATAGAATTTGTCTGAAGATGATAATGCATTCTAATTTCAGATTTGTGTGACTGAATCCTATCGAACTGATGAAGGAAAAACCTTATTTAACGTTGGATGCATGTCTACACAGGTAAATATACCAGCTATGATATATACCATGGTACCATCGGTTTCCATATATATATTCGCCAGTAACCGAATCATCCAACAGATTAGTGACATGATCAATTGACAAACTTCAATAGCCTAAAACATACACAGAGACTGTACAAAAACATCCTGTATTCCGGGTTTTAGGGAAATTGATAATCGGTGAATCATACTACCTGAGGCAGCAAACAATACAGATAAACTAAAATAGCATAATCTTACTTTGATAAAAATAACTTTAATCAAAACGCGCTATGATATCATCTCTTTCTTTTTGATGTAAAAGAGCTGACAATATAATTCTACTTTGAAGTTCATTAATCGTTGCAACATAATTACTTCTTACTTCATGCCCTTCATCCTTTTGGAAATACGTTTTTTTATGCAGTATACTTGTTTGATATCTAAAAATATCTATATCTTGTATTTCAATTGAAGAATCCCTAGAATTCCATTTGGATATTTTTTTAAACATATTTTGAGAAAATGATAATACGAATGAATTGATGACATAGTGTTTGTTGTTTTATTTTATATGGAAAAGAGATGCTCATTGACTCCCCATGGAAACAGTTCCGCCAATTTTCAAGACACTAATGGAACACATGTCCAGCATGTATGTACAGAGTGTTGCCATGGTGACCTGTGTAACGCTGCAAGGTGTGGTGCGGACGGTAAGTCCTGTTGTCTTACGGACGATAACTCCAGTTCTGTTACGGACAGTACGTTCCGTTATGTTACGGGCGGTAAGTCACGTGGTTTTATGGATAAGAAGTACTGTTGTTTAGGGTCAGAATTATGGGAAAAGAATATTTTATTGATACAATCCAACCTAATACCGAGCACGGAAACTACTCTTCAGTGACACGTGTCATATATATAAATATATATATAGCAACAGTGTTATATATATCAACAGTGTTATGTAGATGTAGATCAAACACAGAATAAAATCCGAAATCAAAACTACTTTGATACCTTTTGGTGAAGTGATGACAGGTGATTAAAAGCACCACTGAAGTTTCTTTGCTTGTTTTATTTGGGTCTAACATCCAGGGTTATATGACACCAATAGAAACAAAACTAAGAAAGACAGATTAGTTAGGAAAGAAATGAAAGATTAAAGATCCAAAGTGTTTCTATGAGAGCAAAAATTCTATGTTGATCTCCTCATTGTTCCCTAATTAGAATACACGAAAGAAAATCCCCGATACATCAGGGAGCTTAACTTTAATTACCTTCTATGTTCAACATGCACACTGAAGTAACACCACAAAAACAAAGTTATACATTATGCTAGGATATATATATAATATGAGCTGAATATGGAGCAAATATTCCTGGGATCAAAATAGAGTAAGTTAAAATAAAATAACATTTATCTTTTTGGAGGGATTAGGTGTGTACATAACTATATGTTTAATCTACAGTTACACTTATACCGAGGGTTTAAAAAAATAAAGGTTTCTGTATACGAAATGAAATATTGATACAGGTCCAAGTTTGTCTTGTGTTCTACGATTAACTTGACAATTTTCATACAAATCGACCATTTTTTTATTCAGGATATCCGCAAGAAAGAGGGCCTGTATGTTTAACTTGTGCTCAAACACGTGACCCCGCCGAATGTGACGTCATATCAGTTTGTGCTCAAGGAGAGGTATATACAATTCACACATGAATATGGAAAGAGGAAGTTTTACCAATGAAGATAATATCATGTTATTATTGGAACATCCTGAACTATTTTCAGTATTATCCTATATGTCATTCATATTATAATAATTAATTCCATAGGCATAACATACCACAATAGAAACGAGTCAATACATAATGATAGTATATATGTATTAAGGGTTACAATCGATGACAAAATCATTTAGAACTCGCTGGAAAACACAATTGAAGCTTGACGCGGAACACAGAGGTTGAACTTCTTGTTTTAATAGCGGTTTTAACGACGTTTCGTGCAGATCGAGATACCCCTTACTGAATCTGATATCGATATATATTGTATATTATTTAGATACGTATACATTTCAAATACGAATTGTCTAATCAATTGATTAATGTACAGTGTGTAACATAAGATTTCCTGCTGGTTGTCCGGAACCTGTGGCTCTGCTACATTATATTCATACTACTTAGGGTCCCCAGGATTCCCATAGATACTTTTCCAGGGTTGATGATTACTGACCAGCCGGTTAATCGGCACATATTGAAACCCTTTGATAACTGGGGTTTTCTCCTCTGTGACCCACTCCGATAAAAATATCTTCATATTCAGCATTGATTTTGTGTCACCCTTGGGTGATCAAGTTGTGTACTATATGCTACGCATTTTTGAAATGTCAAGAGCCACAATAGGCATACTCAGCAGTTGCCTCCCCCGGAATAGTCGAGTTGTTTACCCTTGCTTAGTGTAATGTGGTATTTCATATCAAAGCCAAGACTTATTTGATAATATAGTACGGTAATCAACATGCAGACACATTCTGGGAGGTCCGAGTTGCATTCTACGTGAAAAGATAACAGCCCACCCGACAACACCATCACAATAACAATTACCCTCCCTGCCCCTCTAGAATAAAGGAAGTTTCCATAGCCCTGAGTTACCATTTATGTTATAATGCTTACTATTACAGCATCACAACTTCTTCCTTACTCCTAACGACGGTTAACGACATATAACATAACAATATATAATCATTTATCTCTCGGCTAACTGGGTATTTCAACATAAAACTTTTTTTCATGTCCCTCTACTTACCTTCACACAATGTACTTCAATTTTAAATACAAAAATAATGTCAAAGAAGTGGGCAATCGAAGGGAGAATACCTCCGAGCTTTTACATCAGATCGTGGGCAATTTGAACAGTTGATATTTGTATAATATGTCAACCTCTGTTGGAACGGAATAACGTAAACGGCCAACATGAATAGATCACATGCTTGTTTCTGTCCTCTAACCACCGGTTCCGAGTATGTCGGTTGAAACTTAACATGAAGGACCATGAGGAAATATCCAACTCTCACAGAAAAACAAACCCTCTGCGACCCAGGGAATCCTGATGTCTGAGTTAGAACAGAACGAAAATTGGGACAAGAATTCGCAATTAATACCATTATAGATTTATTTTAAGTTAGATACAACAGATCTAGACAACTCCCTATTCTTCTTTCTCTTCCTCCCTCTCTCCCCTGTCATTCATTTACTATAACCCTTTTGCTCATTTTCCTACATTTTTCTCGTCCTCTGAAAGGCCGAAATAACGGAACAAAACCCGGTAATTACAACGTTGATACCAATTAATTAAATGGAAATTGATTTGGTATCAGATTATAAAATATATTACAGGCAGTAAACAGGTACAAAGTCGAAATCATTTTCTTTCAAAATGAACGTATATAAACAAGAAGAGGTTTTTTTTTGTAACAAGCATTCCCATTGGCTTAAAAAGTTATCATCATGACATAAAATTGTAACGTCGCTTTTGATTAGATGATACAGCCGCGTTAATTTTCCTAAAGAGATAAAAAGCCCGCCAATAAAAGAGTACTTACACAGGGCTTGTGTTCTAAGGATTTGTAGGACATGACTTGCTTCGTTATTCTGTTTTCGGTTTTCGTATGGCTCCAAAACATTACTCACGTCAATCCTTAAATTATTTTATTGTAGGTTTGTCACATTGAAGAAATCTACCAGTTTGGTGATACATTTTACAAAACTAGCTGTGTACAGAATACTGTAAGTACTCTTCTGGTATTATTTTACTTTATCGCGGAAATGTTACATCACTTCAAAGTCGTATGATCAATTTATAAATAAGAATGCTCGGATTTGGATTTTTTCCAATTTGCATTGCCTTCAGAAATTCAATGACATAGAAAACAACTCATTTGATTGATTCAGTTGTAAAACAGCTAGCTATTGCAATTCTTGATGTATAATTAAATAAATGTATCTCTAATGTTGACTGTTGAATAAAGGACCGGGAATGTGCTCCCCCTCCAGTATACAACCCAGTAGAGATCGGCAGGCGGGCTACCCGACGTGGAAACTGTTTCTTATGTTGTCCGGATGACCTCTGTAATACCAAATGTAAATTAAAAAGTTTTATTGTTTTTTAGAATTAAGGAAAGGAACTACTCGGAAAAGTGATATCCGCAAGGGTTTCTATTTCCACATTTTTCAAGACAAAAAAAAAGGTATAATAATTATAAATAAATCTATTGTAGAACAATATAGTCGATCATGTGATCTGCGCAAATATACACTCTCTTTTTGTCAAGACTCCCGATGGAGTCGCGAAAACTACATTTCCTGTAATACTCGTCCTTAACGAAGACGTTAAACCTGTCAAAGATCAACTGATAAATCTCTATAAACCAGATAGGTTATTTGTCCATTGTAAGGTAAATAGTGTTATGTATAGCAAGGGCTTTGCGTGAGTTTTAAGTTATCAAGATAGTTTCGTGGTAAGATCTTGTGTATACCAAATATTTAATAGTCGCTGTCATAATGAATTAGAGTTTTCTTTTACGGAAATTATCAAAAGTATAACTGGAAACGTATGTTTTGTTACTTTTCTTAGGCAATGCAACTCCATCGTTAGTGCCATCAACAACGCAACCAACAAGTCTGTCACCAACATCACACCACGGTAAACATATGTATATATTGTTAAAACCAAAATTGAAGGTATATAACAATATAAGAGAAGGTGCGTTTTCGTATAATTATATACAAACACCCATATATGCAGATTGTACACCGCCTGCTTTTAATATAATTATTCATATATATACTGAACCGGTGCTCATCTACTGTTTTTAATATTATCATATGTATAGAACCAGTCCGCATCGACTGTTTTTAATATTATCATATGCATTGAACAGTCCACATCGACCGTTTTAAGTATAATCATATGTATTGAACCACTCCTAAGCGAATGTTTTTAATATAATCGTATGTATTGAACCAGTCCTCACCGGATGTTTTCAAATTCAATAGGATGAAGAGAGCAACAGGAATCGGCCAAGGGTCAGCCAATAACTTACCTCTTAATAACATTGAAATCATTTAACGAGTCGATAAATCTTACAGTACAATTGCACAAGTGGGTTTGATGACTATTCTTCAAATAAATCATGTTCAGGAAAGCATTACTATTTTTCCCTTTCAGACAGACGAATTTTACAAATACGGAACGTTTATTTATTCCAAAAACTGCAAAGGGTGTTATTCATTTGATACAAGCGAATGTTATTTATTTGATAACGGGGGCGCAACAGAAAGGGAGAAGTTATTAGAACAGTTAAGTTATGTGATTTACAGAAATGATGTTAATTTTTATCATAGTTCTACAGTGCCACTGACATATGTTGCATTGTTTGTGTTTTACAGGGTCTAAAGGAACCGAGTTTTTCCTGATGTTTATGAGGAATTTGAACTATGATTACTCCCGTATCACTCTCAGTACTACTGTTACATTTTCTGCTCCTGAAGCACAAATCCAAGTGATTACAAGTTTGAATTCAACATCAAAACTTGTCTCTGGTCCAGCCAACCGTTTTGATATAGACGCCAATTTTACCATGCGACATACTGGCAAGACAAACAAAGGGATCATTGTAACTTCAAACATACCAATATCAGTCACGGCTTCCAATTTTTTTAATTGCTGTGTGGCGGAGGATTACCTGGCTCTACCGATAGAGTCTCTTGGTGTATCTTATATCGTGGGTACGTTTAGGTCAACCAGTACTTTCGGGGGCCAGTTTGCAGTCGGAGCGCCGTACGACAACACAGTGGTTAATATTACACTCAGTTCCCCAGAGGTTTACGTCCCCTCCAAGTATCACAGAGAAGGAGACACAATCACCGTTGTGCTTGACAAATTAGATACGTTTCTTCTAGATCCAGACTATTACACTCTTAAAGATTTGACGGGCACTCGTATCGTTAGTGATAAACCAATAGCAGTAGTATCTGGACACCGATGTTCTGCTGGGCATGACTACTGTAACCATTTAGTGGAGTATCTACCTCCCGTGTCTAAATGGGGGTCAAAGTTCCTGGTTCCACCTCTCAGAAGTGCTAGAGCTAGTTACATCAGGATTGTCACCTCTGAAAACAACACTAATATCAATGTCACTGCAAAACTATACACCAAGCATTATAGTATATCTAATTTCACTGATATCGTTACACTTCCATACAAGCCTTACGTCGTCTCCAGTGACAAACCGATACTCGTCCTGTTGTTTCCTATAAGAGAATCAATCGGGATGACCATTGTGCCATCAATAGACCAGTTTTCACATGGCCCTGTGCTCATTGCGCCCCCTGTTAGAGCCTCGGACTTTGAAAACTTCATTGTGGTGACAATTCGGCATAATGATCAGTCCGAACTAATGCTCCAATCCGTTAGCGGGACCGACTTGCCAATTGTTGGATATCAGAAATTCACTGATGTTGACGGCGAGGAGTACAGCTTCATTTCAGTCACATGCAACGATAACCAGACCTGCTCTATTTCAGATACAGATAACAATGTGACATTTAGTGTTATTGCATACGGATTTAGAAAACCGTTCAAACATATAAAATCAATAGAAACGTATGCTTATCCCGGAAATCTTGGTGTATTTTAACTGGAAAAGATGAAATTTCGCTATAGAAATATATCTATTTTAAATTTGATCGATACAATATAGTATTTTGAATGGTTGTGTGTTCTTTATCTGTTTTTCGTTTGTAGACCCATGATCAATATGGATTGGGATAGGGATTAAAACAAAATTAATGTGAAGCATCTTTTACCACATACATCACGGTCATGAGCATGGGTGAAAGACGAAAGAATATACATACACAGGCAATATTCTTTCAAGTGAAATTCATATGAAAAATATTGAGGTGACATTCACATTAATTTCATGTGAATTTCGTCCGTTGGTTTCACTTGAATTTCAGGTGAATTTCACGTAAAAAAATATTCGTGTAAATTTCATGTGAAGGAATATATCTTGATGTACTTTAATCTTAACGTCGTGCGAGACATCCAATCTATTCTTTGACAGGGGATATTTATAACCATCATACAAACATGTCAGCAAACGTGACCTTTGTTTGGCCAATTTCATGTCTAGAATAATATGATCAAATGCGTATGTTGTTTACATTGTCACAAAAAGGGCCTTAATAAAAAAATATCTAATACACAATTAATCAAGTCCATCCTTTCTAATACAGACTCTTGCCTTGATATTAGTAACAGACATATATTAACAGTATTGATAGTATGACATAATCTACATCGGATCCGTTATTCATATTTTTTTTAATTCTTCATCTTCCTTCCTTTTTGCGTCTTCCTGTAGTTTCCTTTCGCGTTATCTTACCTGTTTTGTGACGTCATTTAGGATCTGGACATTTGGAAATACTGGTGATAGATTTTGTGAATAGTTCTTTCATTTTATCTGATTCTAGTTAAACAAGGATGGGCCAGCTTTTTAGTTCTCATATGCTTTTGTTCGCTTTCCTACCAAAATAACTTCACCGTTTCTTTCATAACTATGTTTGTAACATAACGTAAATCAGTTCTTGAAATCAAAACTCCTTAACCTTTTTTGTATTTTACAAAATTAGTAAATATTTGTGTAATTTTTAGATATGGAATCAAAACATCCACAAATATATACACGTATAGCAGAAGGTAAGCATTTATTATCTGACAACTATTAATAACTATGATAGTGCTATGAAATGCAAATTAAGTTACCTAAGTGTAAATAATTAAGTTGATTCAGCGGTGTTCATTTTCCTAAAGGTATATTCCAAATATTTTTACTATACAAATTAATAGAGACAAATTGACTTCGTTGGTCGGAGAACGTTTTCATTCATTTCAAATAAGTACTAGACAGTCATCGTTAATAATATGAACTCAAACTCAATTCATATTTTAAAGAATATTTTATTTTTGAACAAACATAATGTCATCATAATCAATCCATATTACAACGAGCAATACTCTATAGGTCATCGTCGTTTTCACAGGAAATGTTTATCCATCTAATGATGAAGTATTTTACACTATACTGTTGAGTATTCACTGTAAAAATCACTGAACAAACACATACTTAAAACCTATTTTACCTTATCATATATGAAACTGATTTTAGATTTTGACAGTTACTCGCATATATTAAAATGTAACCGTATGTTTTAAAAACATAAAAGATGAGTAAAAGCATTTTAGGCGTACCTTTTTCATTCAAAAGAAATATGAAGTATGCAAAAAAGTTGCCTCCCTTTTCACATCAATTTTGCATTGGTTGATAATACTTAGCATTTTAATATCTGAAGTTGACATTGAAATAACTCGTTGTTAAAAGAATCAATAGTGGCAGGCAACATAATGATTATAATTATAATTATTTTGAGGAAAACTATAATTGAAACAATCTGTCTAATCAAATGTATGAAGATGGCTGTATTGAAAACTTTGGCAAATCATCAAATCAGAACAACATATTATGCACATCATGTGTTCTAGTCAATATTTAGCATAATTATAATAAAGATTCGAAAAAAGAGTGATAAAACAACAACATTACACATACAACAATGATGTTTGTTATGGAAACATGCAGCAAATGATATGATTTAGGTTTGTAACATTATTGACGATCTTTTTTTTTTCAATACTCATATACTACTTCTTTATGGCGTTAATCAAAACAATAACATTTGCATGAATAACAGTAGAAACAATGCGTACTTTACACGAAAATTGTATAAAAAGATAGTATCTACATGTGTATGATAGAATATTTGGATGAATTTTGTCATGGAAATTACTGGCCGCAATGCCAAACTTTCAATTCAATGCAAATATAATTAATTTATTCATATCTGTTAACAAGCTGTATAGTACTTCTGAATCATATTAGGAATTAAGTTCTTGAACGCAAACTTCACAAGACTACATCGAACATGTCTACATTTCATAGACAAAAAAAGATATACACAGTTGAGTATCTGATCAAGCTACAATTGCTCCTCTCTTTCTTTATAATAAGAAACATACTCGGGACTTCAATTTTTTAAGATGTTTACGTACATGATCAACATAACAGAAAACTGTAAACGTTTCCATTTTGCCGCGCTAAATTCTAGCACAGGATTAGCAAAATGAGTAAACGGAGTCACCAAACATTAATTAATCAGCGTAGACATTATATTTCGGAATTATTTCAAAATAAAAAGTGTTAATTGAAGATAATCCCCTAGATATGCACCTGGGCATTTACAGAATGTAAACGTCGGACTCATTTTGTGGGATATATTATCAGCTATAAGATCGTTTATTTTTCAAATCAATTGGGGGAATCGCGTCCGTTGATATATTTCAAATAAATCCATGCTCCGGAAGATATAGGTAGCTGTGCTGTTTGTATAATGTTTACGGACTGAATCGAATTTATCAGTGTAAAAGATCAAAATGATGTCCTCTATAGTGAGGTATAAGAAAACATTATCGCAATATTTCGGAATAGATTGTGTTATGCTCAAAAATAAAAAAAAAGTAATGACTTGATTGCATTGAAGTTTTTTATGAGGTTATTTGACAATCTCAATAACTCTGCATGACGAAAGGTATTGGCTATACCTGTTATTCCTCGTTATCGTATCTGGTGAAAGAAGGAACTGAATATTTCCTAAATCATCCATTGTTGTATTCACCCATAGAACATACGTGTTTAGCTTTTCTTGGGTAAACGATAATATAACTATGCAAACATTAGGCCAATTGCTCTGTACCAGAAAGCAAGCATATATTTTCAACATCTGTACCAAACCCTAAACAATGCAAAAGATGCCCGACTCCCATTGATAATGTTTGTATGAGCAACGGCTAAAACAATGCTGAAAGAACTTACAGGGAGGATAAGAGGAACTATTTTCTTGATATGTCTCACTGTTCAATTTTCCAAGATACATATCCTTAATGTGCTACAATAATAGGCTATAACTGTCAGTCTAATATTATTTATTGTTTCATTGCAGATAATAAAATAATTTTCTATTCCATGGTTGGTGCATTATGCATTTACTGGTAAGCTCAATGCTGTAGGCACAGAAGCACCTTTAATAAAGCAGAGTAATAAGGACATATATCACTGATTGTTTTAGGAAGAACCTGTCAAACGGCGAACTCGTCTACAGTGCCATACTCTCTTTAATGTATAATAATATTAGATCATTAATAATGTATTTTACCTACAATATATATTTGATAGGTTATTGATCATTTCAGCAATGCACGCCTTCTGATGGGAGTATAAAAAGCAGAAATGGCCATAAATACGTGTCGATGTTAACGTTGTAACCTGGAACTTTGCTTATTAGTACATATGCATTAGTATATATTAAAACAAATGCCATAATTTATGACATCACCATATTTTCCGTTCTGAAATTTTGTCCGAATGAGTTGATGTGTCACATAATAATGAATTAAATCACATGAATCATATTCATGTTGTTGTAAGATGATACACAAAGTCGAAAATGTATCATCATTTTGCATTTATGAATATTTGTGGAGGTTTTTTTCAAATCAACTGTCTATAACAAATAACATGAGTCATCACACGATGCTGACCCGGTACACTACTGTTATTTAAATTATCGTGCAGTTTTGATAAAATATTTCAAGATTATTTATCATCGAAAGAAACGCGTTTCTATGGATATGTGTCACAGACGCATACACGAAAATAAGTGTTCCAAAAGTGCAAACCGTAGTCGGAAGGAAATTAATAACAATCATGAATAACAAAAACATATTTGCATTCATCTATGAACATATGTGCATCTAAATGATAATAGGGATGTATTGCATTTGCATGTTTCTCGTGCATGTATTGCAGCAACAGTGCCTTTGTAGTTGAAATTGTTAAACAAATAGATCTTTAAATTCCGCCAGATGTACAACCTACCTTGGATGCTTTTACTAATCTTTATCAATGAATACCAAGTCTTTAATTGTTTTTTGTACTTTAGATGTTAGGCTTTCGAAACTATACTATCGATTTTAATGTTGATCCATATACCTCGAAACTATATGAGGCGGGTTATATGCTTACTACACCGTAGTGTTTGGAGCCAGTATCGGATACGAAATAATTAGATACACTCTTGATATATAAAGTGGCGTATTCTCATCGATTTATCACTGAAACACGACATCAACAGTGATGCGTTTCGGTTGATATGATTTTGGCAAATGCAGCTATACAATATATGCCTAACTGAATTACATGGGTTTGATTGAACAATTTCAGACAAAATCTGTACTGATGTAAATAATCATCGTTTTAACGACACCTTTTTCTTATCCCATGATAACGATTATGTTTATGTCAGTATTTCACGACACTCGAGGGAATGTATTAAATGTAATTCACTGTTTCTGTTTTCAATATGGCCACCAGAAGTCGCTAATAGTTACCGTAAGACATCGTGTTCTTTTCTGAAAGACAGGCCGGGTAGCAATCGCATGTCGGGCGATAATCATTCTGAGACTGAAATGTGACGTACGCCGGGAGTCCTTGGGGCGAGGAACGTGAGGAAACTGAAAAAGTGGGAGATGCCTGCCAATCGGAAGATGAGTATCCAGACATTGTTGATGGCAGTAGGCGTTCCTCTTCCGATTGTACCATCTGTGGATATCCTGGCCCCAATTCTGTAACCGGATACAGCGAGCCGCGATCAAAGGGAGATGAAACTTGTACGTACCGCTCAATTGGCAACAAGGAGGAGACCGAATCCCGGAACTGCGTGTGATGCAGGAATCGACTATCCATTCCAATACGGGTATTCCAATCCAAGGATGTTGAAACTGATCCTGACATTGCCTTGTTTGATTCCATAATCTTTCTGAAGTTGAACTTATAAGTGTATCTTTTCCCTTGAATCTTTGTAATTATCATTTTGTCGTAGTAATATCTTAAAGCTCTGCTCAATTTGTCGTAATTCATTGAAGGCTTGTTTTTACGCCTCCCCCACCGCATGGAAACTTCCTCTGGATCAGTCATGCGGAACTCGCCGTTAGGCCCCTCCCACTTAATGCAACAGTCGTTTGCTTCGTCTGTTAAGAGTTCCAGGAGGAATTGCCACAACTTTACATGTCCGCCGCCTAAAACAGAATGATATAACTACAGCACCGACACAACAGAGGAGAACGTCTCCTGCTTCACCGACATAACAACCTATCTAAACCTACCCATAGTACATTATACCCATAAAACCTAACGCTCGAAAAAGATTAGAAACATGGGCCGTGTTACTAAGGACTGCTATCGACCATAAAAACTGCATTTTTGTGCAATTTTAGCACCATTTAGGATTCGCAACCAAGAATCATCCTAAGCTACGGCAAAGTTCAGTAGAATAGCATTTCCTTCTAAACATTTCTACGGAATTCTAAGGATGGCAATACATTTGCACAAGACATGTGTGTATGTGTTGTAAATATAGCACATGTACGTACCCGTGTGGTTTTATGTCATTCCTGTGATGGGTTGGATAGTTTGTCACGTGTTTGTCTGATTGTCATTCATAAGGCATTCCATTATAATTATGAACGAATTCCAAAGATAAAAAGCAGTTTTCCTATCGGAATCGATTATGGATTAATGGATGATTGATTTGTGACACAAAAGGAATGATACAGTCTTGATGTCATAAATTCATCGTAAATAGGACATTTTTGTAAGGTAAAAGTAACACAGGTTCAATGTCGCCGATTAATCGGTCTTTACCGCCATCATTAAACCATACTTTTTTTTAAGCTTAACCCTTAACAAAAGCTTTAAAAAAACAAATCTTACTACTAGTCTTAAGGCATGAGATTTTGTTTGGAAACATGAAAGCACAAATCTTACCGCGAACATAAATGTTCAATATATACGTTAAACGTATAACACAGACCTGTCGGCCAACATTAAGGCTCAGAAATTAACGGCAATTTTAAAGAGCACATCTTTACCGCCAACGTAAAAGTTTAGACCTTACAACCAACTTTTAACTTCAGACTTTACCATCAACTTTAAAGAACAGGACTTACTAAAATTAATGTCACTTTTGTATTTTTAAACCACGGTACTCGGATTAAAAGGGCCACAAAAAACGACAATAAACTAAGAATCCATTTAAAGGTCAGTGTTTGGCAATTATAGTTAATAAGTAAATCTATAATTTAAATTCAAATTACATTAGATCTCGGTTCACGCCCAATGGTTAAAAAATACAACCGTATGCATAGCTGTCTGATGGGAAACGCATATAATGCACATTAGAAAATAGAAAATGTATAGCCAAACACCTTATTGTCTAGAGGTTTAATGAAGAGGAAACAGGAATTTCAAATCCCGAATGTGACAGAAATATTGCCCTCTTTATATATGTGGATAGCGTACCTGCCAGAAGTGACGCTCGCTGCTGCAGGTGACAATCGCCATAGCTTTGAACGTTCAACAGCGGAACTGTAAAATAATGGGGGAAACATGAAATGATGTATATGCAGTGATTCCGTATTTTAACTTTCCATCTTTAAAATTTTAGAACCGACAGGGTCATTATGTTTTTGCAGTATATCCTTTATCTTAACTTTTAGCTTCATGGCTTCATTTAATCTCATACTAGATTATAAACGATTCTTAAAAATGGAAAAAAAATGCGTTTTAAGTATGTCTCTTCAGCTTTCTGTCTGGAAAAAGACACTTTATTACGAATGCGTTACTTATATTTATATAAGAAACATTAAGAAAGTAGGTAGAGATTGTTTAAAAGGTGATTAGGCTACTCTCAGTTTAACAACAAGTTTGAGTTTCTGATTAAATCATTTCTGGTAAAAGGATGAATGATATTATCACTAATTATCTGATTAAGCTAAACAGCTTTTAAACTATTGGGAAAATATAATCTTTTGCAGACTAACAAACGATATAAATAATTAACTGAATCAAAGTTCAATCTAAACGAAATGAGTTTTCACAAGAAAGGAAACATGTGGGGAACTCTATGAAAACATGGGCGTTAGACGCAGCCTCGCCGGAAGGCCGCTTATTGGTTTTCCGTCTGTTTGTAACAATTATTATCGCTAAGTCGTTTGGTTGACCTACATTGACGAAACCTCATTCGGGAGTTCCCAATGGATCTATGACACGTTTAAAGCTGGGCTTGATCGTTGTCGGTGGCCAGGGTTATTGTTACGAAAGAAACATCTTTTGATTGCTAAAAACATATATGGTATTGACAGTTTCCCCGTGGTCGTAAGCTTTACGTTCCATGCAGATAAATGAGTTATGAGAATATATAAACCTACAAAGACTTTAGCAAAAGACTTTATATAACATCCTTTCTTTATAATTATACAATGCATCGATTGTTACAAAATATGACTTACGTAATTTATCTGTAGACAACCGAGGAAGTATTATACACACCATAAAGAAATATATCTGTTTCTTTTTTTAATTTTGACACAGATTTAGAAATGAGTTTTTGTCATAGAACCACGCTAATGATTCTTAATGACCGAAATTAAGGCAAGGCTAAGAGCTTGGAACATCTGAACTCGAGACGGACACTTTAATATCATCTGGAGTACTAAGTGTAAGCAGCGTATCATCCTCAAACAGATTTATCGCCCCTAACTACACTTCATCATTTCTGTGACACTCCTTTAGGTGTCACCCTACTAAGATTTAAACTGGAACAATGACTAAACAGACTACCGAAAATGAACAACTCGTAGCAAAATCACTGATATTAAAGCTCAACTAACTAAAGTTTATTGCAAGTAAATGATAAAACATCAGCGATATATTATCTTATTCTACAACGGTCTATCGAGGATTTATGATATATACAATGAGTGATATTAATGAAAATGTTGTACAAAGACCTAATACAAAAATCTAATAGTTCGTGGTTGTCTCATTTGGACCTTTCCCGCTATTGTTAAATTACGGCTTACCACCAAGCGCCCGTGCCGTGACTCGAACTAGCGACACTTCAGTAACGTAGCCCTGCGTCTAACCACTAGATCACCGTTCCTCCACGTACGTAGAGATGAAACGAACATCAGAAGTCTATTCAGACCCAATGTAGATAGGTGTGGTGTATGGAATGTTTCTTAGAGAATTGAAGTTCACCCATTATAAATGAATTCAAATGTTTTCCATATAAAGTCATTTTAGTTCAGACGCAAAGTATTTCAAGCTTCTTGTTTGTCATATTTCGATATACTTTTTGAATTTCTTATTTTCGATAATATGTAGTGAACTAGGAAATAGACAAGTTTTATATATTATGTGTTCAAAGTTACCTAGAGTATTTAAAGCTGTACGCTATAGGCAGCCAAATCTATTCGAGTTGCTTCCCTTAGATCAGTAGTTAATTAACCGTTTTAGGTTTACACCCTTCATTCTATATCAAGGTAAAATATAACCAAACGGTAGCACCTGAAAGTCAGTCGTTAATATGTTGCACACGGTCCGTGGGACCAGTGGTCAGTGCCTAGGGCTATATTTGGAAATGACGTTATGGGGTGTAGATACGCCCATATTTCGGGGTAAAGGTCAGGATTGGTCAATTGACCACATCCTCATGTATATCAATTCATACATATTAATTAACCCTTAGGGGATATAAAAGGACTTGCGCGTTTTGCATAAGGAGTTCTCCAGCAGTTTTTAAGACTAAACGGACTTAGTGCCGTTTGGCTGTACATATTTAGGATGTGAGGACTTAGTTTTGTTTAAATGTGTGTGAACTGTTAAGTGTGAATGCGCCGGCGATAGTGTGGAAGAGGGATGAAACTTCATTGGATTGTATTGTACCTTCGGGATTTTCCTGTGGATTAATAAATATAAGTAAACTTTATATCCAGTGTTGAATTATGTTTATCACACCACAACCATCCCAAAAAGAACTTTCACGTCCCGTGTTCATGGAGAGCGGACGTTACAATTGGTGGCAGCGGTGGGATGGTTTTAAAATGTGGTTGTGATTAACTGGAACTAACACTATGGATGTAAGAATTCTACGAAAAACTGTGATGTCTTTCGTTCGACGGAGTTTGGTACGATTGGATTCATACAACTCGTCAAATCCTGTAGTGCTATCGAGAGCACGGAAACTGTGTGTTTTAAGTCCGTTACTCTTAGTTTACAAAGGAACGGCATATATTCGGAAACTTTGTTCGGAAATGGATTTTAACCCTAGAAGTGCTTGCCTCGAGCTTGTGGATTTATCTCCGCTGCCCACATCATATAGTTGTGTGTTTCACAAAGAAATGTTGAGTAATGGAACGTTTTGACTGTGTGTTTAGCAGTTGTGTTCTCTATTATATTGAAGTTGTAATGAGAGATCTATTTACTCGGGATATGATGCAGGACACAGGTCTGGGATTTTCGGAGGATATTTACCCTCGGGAAGCTGAGGATTTTTCTAGTGGTTTCCGAGTTACTATGGAAGTTAACTCATTGTGTTTTCTCGCGTTAATAGTGCCTAACGGAGAAGTATTTAGGAAATTAAAAGTGAATATTTTCGCTACTTGGAAGTTAAAATCCGACAATTTTCCGGGATTATATACAGGATATATACAGGACATGTATAGGAAATTTTATCCAATGAACCGTGAGTACATTAAAAAATCATCGAAATATTGTCGAATAACGGTTATAAAAGCTATGACGGTGTCAAAGAACTTTCGGATTGCTAAATAACATAATAAAGCATTTTAGACACATGTTTTTGACCTTTTAGGAAACTATGATCGTTCATAGATTGTGACAACTCTCGGACTAAGTAGTAAAATGAGCAGGTACTTGATCAGTGTATCGTGTGTCAGTCCTAGATTCGGGAAGGCTCAAATCAGGGAATAACCAAGGTCAAGTATCGCCAATTTCTGGACCTAAAACAGTAAGGTTGATGGGGTCGACCATACGGGGAAAGCGAACGGTGGTGCTAAAACAGACATTGGGAGAAAGTGGAAAAGTTTAAAATCTTCCGCGCAAAGTCGCAGACAGGAAGATGTTAAAGCTAAATTCGTGATGTTCAAAGCAACGCGGATAGAAAGTTGATAGCAAAATAGCCGTTAACTTAATTGGAAATTAGACTCTGGGGCCAGGAGTAATTCCATGATGGAAACATCTTTTGGCGTATCATCGAATACAATGTAAAACCAGAAGAACGCCCTGTGTTAGTACCGTTTCGCACGCGATTTGAAACTACTTATGTCATGGAGAAACGTGCATTATTCAAAAATTGTGAAAATGTGGAATTGAACAGACAAGTTTTAGCTCGTGGTTTTGGTATAGAAAATGAAGAATTCCTGGAGAATATGTGTTAACATAGCAGATGATGTGTATCCTACACGTATTTGGTCGTATAGATGATATTTGGTCGCATTCAGTGGAGCTGTGGTTTAATTCGCTGGTATTTGTTAATTTGACTCTTTTCATCGATGTCAGATTGAGCCAAGTCCGCGTTCGTTACGTCTCAGCTAGTGAGGATGATATTTGTACATGTAGATGATTTTGGACTTTGAATAGTGCCAATCATGTGTTCCAGGATGGAGTAGGCGCTAAGTGGAACGCTAGTGCATATAATACTATATATATATGGTGCTTCATCTGGACAATAAGTGTGTACGCGAAGGATTTTAAACAGTTATGGTATAGTTTGACCGCTGTTTGGTAGCCTTGATATCGCGCGAAATTTAAGGCGAATAATGCAACTTCTTGTACAATGAAGTTTAGATCCTAGAACAGGTGGTTTCTCAGGATAGCATTGGAAATCCTTCGAAAATCGCGGCAGTTGAAGCGATGTTGCTCCAGTTTTGTATATTACCGAGTTACAGCTATAGAGCGTTAGATCTCGGACTTGCGTCAAATTATCGGAAATTCATGTTCGGTTCCGCACTAATAGCGAAATGTCTGCGTGACCTCGCCAGGAAAAGGTGTTTAAGTGGTCAAATTATGGACTAAGGAATGCTCAGTGTATGTTCGCATTCAACGAACTGGAATAACGACATATCTGCTCCGATTCTCGGATATCCAAGCTTGGAAAGTGGAATTTATATTCTTTACACGGATGCTAGTATCTTTGTCACATTTAATTGTAAACTCTGGATTTACATTAAGATAAGTGAAAATTAATGTTTTTCAAAGGACATATACTGGAAACAATATTCAATTCGAACTCAGTAATAATTCGAATTAACTCGGTAAACGTGTTCACAAAGTTTACCAATCATTCAGTACGGCACGGAAAACGGTAGCTATATATATGACAAATATGTGAAGAAAACTCTGATGATATTGGAGATAAAACACGCAGATTCCAACATAAAATAATAGTGGGAACTAAGGCTAAGTTAGCCCGTGATTGGACCGGACCGTGGACAGTAGTCGCACGGCTTAGTGATGTGTTATTTAGAATTCGTTACTCCGGAAGATCAAAGCCAGTTGTAATACACAGTCTTACGGAGGTACACGTACTGGGGACAGCGCGACCGACCCCAGCACAGCCGGAGCTTCCACCCCTACAAATAATTTACCTAAGCGCTTGGACTCGCCAGGTCCAACGACTGACCAGAAGTGGACACCCCTCGTTGTCAGGACAACGCAAACTGGGCGAGCCATCGAAACTTAGAGACCTCAGTTTTAAACTTCAGAGGACGTACGTATATACGAAGATCATCGACTATTGCCCTTTATGGACGCATGCCAAATAGGGACGAAGATTGGATTACGTAGTTATCATCGACATAATTATTGCCCTATATGGACGCAGGCCCCCGGGGGGATGAAGAATGGATTTTGTTTTGAATCGGTAAAGATTTCAACTTTTTGAAGTGACTGAACTTATCTAATTCAAAAAGTGATGTTCGTTGAACTGTTATTTTGGATCATTATCAGAGAACATTCAGGACTTTTAATGGATTATTAACTTTTTAATAGGAACCGTGCAAAATTATCAAGGGATTTAAACGTTGATACTTTGATCTGGTGTTTGAACTGTGATATTAATTCAAACTTTCGACTTGGATTAGAGCATTTAGTGAAATACGGAAAATCGTTACTTTTGGATTTGTAACTTTGAAATGGACTGAACTATGCAGAATTACCAAAGGATTATTACGTGCGTGGATACTTTACAGTGACATTATATAACTGAACTTTGTGATATCAAAAAGTGACTTAAAGTAATTTCCGATGGATATATTATTTAGGACAAACACACTAACTGTGATTATCAGTTATTGTTTCCGTGGATCACATTTATACATGTGAATTTTTGGAATTTATTTCGCTGTGTCAAAGGTAATGTACGAATAGCATGTTCATTAATATTATAGTTGTGAGTATTGCCTCCAATGTTAGATTTCTATCTTAGATGTAACTCAAATAAAGGGTTATGGGTGGATTTTATCTCAATATTGTAGTATATCGTATTAGTGGATACGTATACTTGGGGGTTTGGACGTTACAACTAAACCATACATATATTTGTTATTTCATATCAGAAATATACTTGAAAAATGATATTCGATTGTGTCCGTGTAGCCAAATAGGTAGGATATCGATGTAAAATCGAGAATTTATATACAGTCTGATGACGTTTTATGTGTGCAGGGGTATAACGTGTGATAAAGATGTAGGTGTATACGAAGAGTACGAGTTGTTGAATGTTTTTGTAGACTAGGTACATTTTTGAAACGTTACGGTAAAATAGTAACATGTATGTTAATATTTTGGTAGACATTAGTTTTACAATGTTTGATTGAACTTTGCGGACAGCCGCCAGGAGCTCGTAAGCGATCGATGTTAGCTATAGGCTTGTAAACATTATTTTTATTACGCAAAGAAGTTTTAGTGCCAAAACCTTTTTAATGCGTGTAGAATGTCAGGAAATAATATTTGACATTAAAGTTTAGACTCGTACATGTCGTAAGAAAAGTTTTTGTTAATGCAAACGCAAAATGGTATGTTAATATGTTTTATGTTTTCACGTTAGAAAAGATAGATTGCTTTTGTTACGAAAACTATTAACTATGTATGACGTTTGTGGGGACACAAACTCTTCGAAAGAAGGGGGTTGTGTAGTGAACTAGGAAATAGACAAGTTTTATATATTATGTGTTCAAAGTTACCTAGAGTAGTTAAAGCTATACGCTATAGGCAGCCAAATCTATTCGAGTTGCTTCCCTTAGATCAGTAGTTAATTAACCGTTTTAGGTTTACACCCTTCATTCTATATCAAGGTAAAATATAACCAAACGGTAGCACCTGAAAGTCAGTCGTTAATATGTTGCACACGGTCCGTGGGACCAGTGGTCAGTGCCTAGGGCTATATTTGGAAATGACGTTATGGGGTGTAGATACGCCCATATTTCGGGGTAAAGGTCAGGATTGGTCAATTGACCACATCCTCATGTATATCAATTCATACATATTAATTAACCCTTAGGGGATATAAAAGGACTTGCGCGTTTTGCATAAGGAGTTCTCCAGCAGTTTTTAAGACTAAACGGACTTAGTGCCGTTTGGATGTACAAATTTAGGATGTGAGGACTTAGTTTTGTTTAAATGTGTGTGAACTGTTAAGTGTGAATGCGCCGGCGATAGTGTGGAAGAGGGATGAAACTTCATTGGATTGTATTGTACCTTCGGGATTTTCCTGTGGATTAATAAATATAAGTAAACTTTATATCCAGTGTTGAATTATGTTTATCACACCACAACCATCCCAAAAAGAACTTTCACGTCCCGTGTTCATGGAGAGCGGACGTTACAAATATACCATGATGTCCATAAGCTATATAATCTCTTAATTCCTATTAAGAACGTGAGATATTGCGAAAAAAAGGTCTAAGCAAATAGTGAATAGTTTTTTCGCAGGCAAAACTGGCTGACCATCATATAGCTCATCAGTTAAAACATTCTGCCGTTGCAATAACGCTTAGAGCTGACTCTAAAATGAACATATAATACTAAATTGGCTGTTGATATCTTGTCTGCCATATTGAATTCAATACAATATTAACATAATATCATTTATAGATGTTAAATTCAATGACGTTCACTTTTATTTATATATTTATAACTAATATCATTTAAAAATAATGAACTACAGATATACTATAACTTACCTGGATTCTGATATGGATGGAGGTGAAAAAATCTCCAAGACATCATTCAGTACTGATTGTCCGTTTCCTTTGTTAGAGAAATATTGGTGAGCTGTATGTAACTCTGATGTACACCTTGATACTGTGAAATAGTTGTTTGTCTCTTCTCTTATCAAGGGAAGGGTACAAACGTGTTAATTGAAAGTTTGCGTATATAAACATCTTGATCGGATTTGACAGCAGTGGTAACACATTTTTATAGACTTAGTTATGAATTATGCAAAATTGAAAACAATTTTTCAGCTTTAAATGTTATTCTATGATACTGTTAATCATAACTGTACATTACGTATGCGTCAGTGACGTAATCATGCTACCTAGACAATAAAAGACCAGTATGGTCATCGAAATGTCTGAAGTGGATTTATTCTACTTAAACCTGACAGATGTATTCGTATTGAAAAAAAGATTTCATGGCATAGAGGTGATGCATGTTTTTATTTCATATTTTTAACAAATATGATTATCCGCCGTTAAACACCCCTTAGAATATAAAAAACAAAAACAAAAAACAAAAAAACAAAAACAGACCCTTTGACCAAAAGGCAAGTATATAAATAATGTTTAATTTGTATGGTTTATATGTATATATTATAATGTTATTTCATATATTTACGCCGATCACAAACTAACGATCTTTTCTTTACCCAAACTTCCATATAAATATTGTGAAGTGTTCAATAGAAAATAAGAATTTAAAAAAATATATATAATTTGAGATCAGATACTGGATATCAAAACTGTAAACAAGGGCTACAGTTCTGAAATATTTCACTAGTCCTCCACCTCTGGGTCGCGAGTTCGAAACCCACGTGGAGCAGTTGCCTGGTACTGACCATAGACCGGTGTTTTCTCAGAATACTCCAGTTTTCCTCCACCTCCAAAACCAGTCCAGTCCTCAAGTGACCCTGGTTGCCGATAGGACGTTAAACATAATAAACCGAACAAAACCATAGCTCACACATTCCTGAAGTGCACCAGAAGCAATAATGAATTGTACAAGTAACATACTAATATCAATCAGTATCGACAATACATTGTCCCTTTCTGTGTACAATGAGACAATGGAGAGGTCTTTAACTATAAGCATGCTTGTTAGATTGGATATTGTTTTTGTTCTAAAGAAGAACATACCACAGTGTGTTAAAACACACGCAGATATACCTCACGTATGAATCTGTCACACAGGAGATATAGAGGTCGTCCTAAAATGACCATAGCTTTTGATAGGTGTCAAACTACACACAGGAGAGACCGTCCTCAAATGACCATAGCTTTTGATAGGGCGTTAAATAATGCACAGGAGAGACCGTCCTCAAATGACCATATATAGCTTTTGATAGGGTGTCGAACAATACCATAACAAACCATTTTATAACAGCATGGTCATCAGAATGTTTTTTACACTCTTTTCAATGATTTATCAATTTGTGTTAAGTAATAATCCCACCAGGTATCGAATGCTTCACACAATTTGTTCATTTATATTGAACTTCGGTTGACTTTCAATAGTTTTATGGACACATTCATTATTTGGTTTATTTTTTTGCACAACATGGTGTTTAAAGGTAGGCGAAATGGTATTATTCAAAATATAGTTGTATTTTACGAGGCATACAATGGGTCAGCCTCTACCTGCTGGCTTAGCATCTACGATGTTGGTTTACCACCAACTTGTTGTTAACGGGTATGTTTAATAACTAAACTGTATATCAATGTAGGTCGATAGACAATTAATGCACAGGGATTGTTTACCTTTCAGACGACTCACATAAATTGATAAACATTGTAAAGGCGTTTTGAAAAACAATAAAATATACTGCAAGCCTCACACATAGTGTATCACAGGAATGCCTCGTGCCCTCTCCTCGACACATCTAACAGGGTAGGAAATATGCAGACATGATAGATACCTGATTACCATCCCAATCTAGTCCACCTACACACAAATGGGGAAAATCACCCAGGGTCAGTGTTCTCCAAAAAGTCGGACTCACTATAAATCTCCGTATAACATGTTGACGTTGATGTCCATACCTCAGAACAAAGTCCTTCGTCATTGTACCCACGCTTTATCACGTGTTTGTGCGTCCCTCCCTTTCACACAAATTGAAATTGATGAGTCGTTAATTTATCTCCCAAGAGGCAGGACAACACTTTACAATTTGCTTATTAACGCGTTTGTAACATGTGAGTCCAAGTTGGTAATTTGAGTATTAATATTTCCTGTTTATGTTGTTATATATTTATTTAAGCATAGAAAGTTACCAAATGGTAGTATGCAGTCGATATGAATACAAATTGGGTGACAGATAAATATTTCATGTCGCTTTAGCGGGCGACGTTTTATTTATCTGTCACCCAAATTCTATTCATATCGACTGTATACTACCATTTGGTAACAGTTCAATACTTCATTTACACTCAAGCATTTTTTTTTTTTTTGTATTTACCGTAGGTTATAAAGCCGCTCACCCTATCACTGACGTCATCAAGTTCAAATACCGGAACAACCGAAAATTCCAGAAGGAATAATATAGTTCCTAATGTTATTAATAGAAAACACATAAAATGTTTTTTTGCACAAATTTGACTTTATTTTATATCTCATATATGTTTGTAGGTATTGTCAAAATTTTTACAATTGTATAGTTTCTGATTGTTTAAAATCGAAACTCTGATGTCTTAATCGACTAGATTTACGTGAATTTCAGAAAAATATCAGCTCTTCAGTTATAAATGAATGTCGTCTTAACAGTAGGTGAAAAGGATTCCATGGATACTTAGTTTGAATGAGTCGAATCGTTCTCATCGGAGTCGCTAACCTGGCAGACGATTTGCATATTCACAGGGGCTTGATTTTGTAAGGTAGCCCTTTGGTATCTGCGAATAACCACAAAACAACAATCCAGTATGCATACACAACAGGAAACAATGTTGATACTTTCGATGTTTTTTATAAAACCTTGATTTAGTGTTGACTACAATTGTTTTTATTTATAAAATAATACTCTCATAACTTGTGCTGTTGCTTTGGGTTTGGTTGTGGCTTCTGTAAATAAATGCTAGAATTCGAAAACTCTCTAGGCCGAAAGTAACTGTCGGCCATTGTTTAACCTAAAACACCTGGAGTAGTATTTCGACACTGACCGAATCACTATAAATTGTAGTATACAGTCTCATGCATCCAATTTGGATTACTAAGGACATATAGATAAATGCAACACAGAATGTAAATATAACCTATTTAACACACGAAAATTTTATAAAGTTAGTGGCCATGATGATACCTGGGATTGGGGACAGCTATCCTTACTCTTATTTGTGCCCGATTGACTCACGTTTCACGCCACAGGGTTCATTTCATTTGTTATATCTAACGATTAAGATTAGTGTCCCCTAAATCAAATGTAAAAGCCCAATTCTGCAGAGTTTAACCATCTCTAATGGCATGCCGGCTTTATTTTTGGCATATATAACGTAAATGTAATGAATCGAGTAAATAATATTATATTTGTTTTAATTTAGTTACCTTAAAGCACATGAAATGTACTTAAAAGTGGTATCCTCTTAGACAAATGACGTGTTTCTTATAGAAATTAACAAAATAATGATGAGAAATAACAAAAAATAATTTATGGACGTTCTTTTCCTATCTAAATCGTTATTTTGACTGCCTAACGTGCAATCGAGGTTCCCTATTTAGCTTACGAATTATCTAAAGCAATTCGATCTCATGAAATGACCATCAAAGAAAAGATGGATTTTCTTTGATAATTGGTTAAAATGCTTTGTTGATGTCGCCTCGATAATATCGTCATTGTGACCAATAAAGTAAGTAGACCGGTCTGTTTTAGGAAAGTCTACAAACGACTGGAAATATGTGAAAAGTAGGTTCACTTCCATTCACTAATGAAGCAGATGTTGAACTGCTTATATTGTTAAAGAAATTAACAGTTTTTTCCAATGACGACATTTCATATCGGGAATAATGATTAATCTCAATCAAATTAAAAGTCAAAGAAATATTAGAGAATTAAAACGTTTGAAAAGTTCATTCGGATCATTTCGCAAAGTCATGTTAGCGAATTTAAACATAAATAACAAAATATGTTAACATAGGTTTTATTTATTACATTTTATGATATGTAAAAAAAATATCTTCACAGGTGCTATGAGGAAATTATTCATGCATATGTTTTGATATAATATTCGAAGACCTTACTCATAGAAGATTAATTCAAACATTTCAATCTGATTAGATCATACAAAGAAATTGTTGTCATTATCATAACAAATAACATTTTCGAAAACTGGCTGAAAATCCGTAGGAAAACGTAAAAAAATCTTCGGGAACTTTTAATCTGAAAGATTTGATAACATATTATTTATGAAGGAGAGAAACATTTTCTTGGTTAGTTATGATACAGTACATATTTTGAAAGTTTTTACTGCCAGGGCAAAAGCAAGGGTGATACAAGGAAGGGGGGTTTGGAGACATCAAAGTAAGAAAACAAAGCACAGAAAGAAGAAAGACAACAGTGTTTAAAGAAAAGAAAGATATTAAAAGTATTGCAGAGGGGAAAATGATATATGTTGTTAAACTCTCAGCAATGTCACCTAAATAGAAGACACACAGGAATATATAAGATTGTTCGGGGGACCCGATTTTAATTTCAGTTAATGTACACAATCATGTTACAATGTATAATCTCTGTTTCTAATCTGTTTAGGTAAGGTCGTTCAGCAATAAAAACAAAACAAAAAGCAAAAGACAAAAAACTTACCTTAAACTGTCTTTAACCGTGTGTGTTAACAATAGAGCCATTTTGCGTGGACATTGAGACGACCGACATTACCTTGTTTGTGATTGGTCGAAATTTAGCCGAGTTAAGGTATTGCCTCTGTATTCATATCTTGGATTATGATCGTGGAATTTACCTTTGTTCCGATGGATTTAATTCGGTTGAAAATCGCATGATATTTGTTTTCCAAGTTGGAACTCGGATCCAGAATTTGTATTTTTCCAATTCCCCCTCTTCTTCCTTTTTGCGTTTTCCTGTATTTTCCCCCGTTTTACCTGTTCGTTTTCCTGTTTCGTGAAATCATATCCCGATTGGTCATTTGAAAACAAATCTGCTTATTCATTCTTTATTTATGACAAAATCAGTAAATATTTGTGTAATTGTTACATATGACATATATATAATACATTTCACGGAAATAAATACATTTGTGTAAGATCGTTTTTCCCCCATTTTTTGTACTTTACCATTTCAATTGTTTTGATACAATTGTGTGACTCTATATGTGTTTTTAACTTATATGAGTCTGTTTGAGATTAAGAGGTTACTATTTTCAGTCAGTGGTCATCTCCTAGTTGCTGACCAGCTGTGGCTAATTTTAGCTATCACGTGTTTCTGGATATGCATGCCTTATCCCTTAGGGAGTTATCAGGCGTGATTAGTGCATGGGGGTCAGCATGACCCTTGCCGTAACAACCCCGATTGACCAATCATATACAGCGTGTATACTACGGACCAATCCGATATGCTCACTGCCCAGCTCGGATTCTGGCCACGCACCTCCATCTTACATTAGTAAAATATTTCCGTGCGTCTCCACGTGTTTTAAGCTATTCACATGTTGTGGCCATTTTGCGCTTGAAAAAAAATCCCCTTTTATCCCACCCTTAATGTTCTAGAGCCAGACCTGCCATCATTGTACCCTATCTCTGTTGCTACATCATTATATTCAGTAAATACACTGTTTTTTCCATAACATCAAACATTATACATGTTTAATAATGATATATTGTGGACTCGCAAGAGTTCATCAGTCATTCAATAATTGACCTTTTAACAACAATATTATTTTCATTGTCTTTGCGAGTGAACCTTTTGCAACAAACAAGCTTTAGTCTCTGAACATGATCCAGGCTTACACCAATGTATTTACTAGTTCATGTATAGCGGTAGATAATACTTTGATAGCTGACTAACGTCTTAGGTCACCTGGGTCCCTGTATACATACAACTCAGTTGATTCCATGTTTATTCCTCACAAACGTATTAAAGAAATTAGCAGAGAAGGAGTCACTTAGTTGATTTAAGGACGTTTCACTGGTCCGTCATTGTTAACAAGTAGACGCAAAATCAACACGTAATTTTATAAAATATTTTATTTTTGAACAAACATAATGTCATCATAACACATTACAACGAACAATACTCTATAAGACATCGTCGTTTTCACATGAAATGTTTATCCATCTAATAATTAAGTATTTTACACTACACTGTTGAATATTCACTGTAACAATCACAAAACAAACACATACCTAAATCACTATTCTACCGAGATCTTATGTGAAACTGATTTTAGATTTTGACAGTGTCTCACTTTTGGGAATGTAACAGTGTGTTTTTTTTGTTTTTTTTTAATATTATGATTAAAAACATCCATCATATACATCATATTAAGTATATAGGTACTACTATTGTAAAACATTACTAGGTCTGACGAATTCTCGTGACGTTTGAAAGTAATTAATGTTTACCTTTTTGAAATTGATGAATATCATTTTGGCAACGATAATGTTTCGAGTTCTTGTGAAATAAAAATGATGTCACATTGCTAACACAAATTAAATGCTTGTATTTTTTTCGCGACACTTAAAGTGTGTTTTTAATTCATGATGCAAACATTTAGGAATATTAATATACATATATATCATATATTAGTTAAAGCACCTAAGGAATAACTTGCTCATTAAAAATAAGTATGAATTATGATATGCATAATAGTTGGAATGCTATTAATAATGTCATGTCAATATCATGTTGGAATTGCCTCCCTTTCCACCCAATAATTAATTGTGGTAACAAATCTTGGCTGATACTACTTTTGGCATTGGAATGTCTATGACTAAAGTTGTTGGTGATAAAATTGTTATTATTGAGAAAAAGGTGCCCGGCAACATGCTGAGTTTGTACAAAAGATTAAATAGATATCGGTCATATCAAAACCATGCGACATTTCAAAATCATTTAACATAAAACATTGTACTCATCTATCACCATTATCGTAACACTACATTGTTCTTTCTGGCAGAAATTGCTTCATATTATACAGTTGGTTGGTAGGAAATGCCAGTACAATAAATCGGAAACGTGCAGTGGCACTTAACTTAAAACAATATTTCTTGAGACGGGTCACATTGTGTGTTTTGATTGTAACTATATCTTGATTGTTACGAGTTTTTGTCACCAAATTGATAATTATTCGAAAAACATATATCGATTTTTTGTATTTTGGTAACAATTCGCTAATTGACGTAATAATAGTAGCTTTACAACCCTTCCAAACACGCGTCCCCTTTGTATGTATGTTTGCCTCATTGCACGTCATTGTTAAATGCCTTGAAGCAAATATTACAAGAAACGTTTTCATTTTATTATCAAATCCATTTTTCTAGTACAATTTATCATTATTTATATCGGTAAAGAATTATATTTTAAAGCGATATTTTATCATCGCTCATTAGGGGAGAAAAATTTAATTAAAATTTTGAATATAGAAATAATAAAATCAAAGTTAGATACATTTGATAACTTACATGAACAATACATTTCTTTTTCTTCATTGTTTTGTGAAATGTTAAGGTATTAAGAAAAACATTACAGTTAACGTGCTTTAAAGTCACATAAACAAGTTCATTGTATCACATTAGTCAACATACAAAATAAATATGTAGATTAAGACATATGACAAATCTATAAAAACAAGTTTGAACTGGTCTGATCAATGTATATGTTACAAAATTGAATATACTACATTCTTATTATACCACTCATCGTGTAATGAAAGCATCTACAGTCAAATTCGAAAAAGAAAATCAAAACAGTTAAACTTTATTATGATCACTGTCTAATGAATCAAAAATCACGAATTTGGGAAAAAAGAATCTTAGGAATCCCGAAGATGTATAATATGTTCGAATATAAGGTAGTCTTTTTCATAATAATTTGGCTCTACTAGTGGACTTAGGTCCCCGGAGTTTGCTTTAATCTGATTGACACGTTTAAATATATCAAAACGAATATACACAGGAACAAAACGCTATATTTAAAACCGATATAAAAATTTGATGATATACATGTAACTGTTGGTCTTTGAAACATCTCCGAAAAGATTTTGAATTTTTTCCAATTTATTTTAGTTTTACGGGTGTCTCCGAGGAATTTAAGCATACCTGGCGAGTCCTAGAAGGACGAAATAGAGTTGAGGCGTCCCTAACATCACTGATCAGTCCAAGAAGGACAAAACAGATGTAAGGTGGCCCTAACACAACTGGTGAGTCCTAGAAGGACAAAATAAGTGAAATATCTCCCTAACATCACAGGCGTGTCCCAGAAGGACAAAATAGATGTAAGGTGTTCTTAACATCACTGTCGAGTCCTATAAGGACAAAACAGATGTAAGATGCAGTTTGATTCATTTCCTGCTCTGTTATACCAAACACTTGATTTGTATTGAAGAGCACTTTCACATTGTACATTATTTATGTGCGAAGATGACTGTACTGCGAACCGTGGCAAACCATATTAAAAATACATCAAATCAAAACTACAACAAATGACGTCACATCATATATTCTAAGTCAATATTGAGCAGCTAAAATATTATGATTTTGAAACATATTTGACGAAAAAAGTTCAATTAACAAATAACACATATTGCTGTTGCAAACCTAGCAACATGTTTTGTTGTTATGGCCAATTTTAGCAATTGATATTATCAAAATGTGATACGTGACTTGTAATAGATTATTTTTCCATACTCATATACTACTTCTTTATGAATTCATTTGCGTGAATAACGGAAAAAACAATACGTAACTTCCACGAAAATTGTATAAAAATATATTATCTACATGTGTATAAAATAGAAGATGTGGATGATTTTTATCATACAAATTACTGGCCGCAATCCCAAACCATCAATTCAATGCATTTCGAATTAATCAGTTAATCACTGTAAAAAAAGCTGTAATATATTTTTGAATCATAATAGCAATTAAGATGTCGAACGCAAACTGCACAAGACAACATCGAAACGTGTACATTTCATAGACAAAACATATATATGTTTGATAAAACTACATTTATTCCGCTTGTATAATAGGAAAATTATTCCTCGTTAATTATTCTCGGTATTCAAAAGCATTATAAATAGGTACATTATCAACCCCACAGTATACTGTAAACTATATTTTTTAGCGTTATATTTTTGCATCTGATTTTTCAAATATGAAATGGAACTCCTAAAACATCAATTAATTAGCGTATACATATTGTTCGGAATGTATTTAAAACAACAATAGTAAATATAAGATAATCACTTAAATATGTACTTTTTTGTTTACATTATATGTACGTAGTATTCATTATTACGGCGTCATATTAGTCATAAGAACCGCTAGTAAATATTTCCGACAATCAGTCCATTGTATACAATGGATAACTTCTAAAACACATAAAGGAATCATGTATCATAATCTGCATTAAGTATATCCCTAATGAGGATCAAAACACAAGGTAGCTATGTTGTTAATATATTACAGTCATAATCGACTTTATTACTGTTTTAAATCAAAATGCCGTGCTCAAATTTCAACGCAAAAGAAAAACGGAATAGCGGAATGATAAATCAGTGAACCAACAATGCTAGTCATATAAACTGTTGTAGATAAACTAACAATAGCGCAAACAAAATTTAGCGAAACTCTTCCAGTGCACGAATCACTGAAATGATATTACCGCTATAATATTTACGTCAACAGAACTCTGTATGGACAGCTTAGAAGACATTCTTACCACACTATGTAATTACTTGATTGTGAGTGACTGCATATATCACTAGATATTTTATGACAGGTTTAGTAATTCTGTATTAATTGATAGCATGAGGAATTTGTCAGAAGCAAATTTCCTCATATCTGAAAACAAATATTCTTCGTTATTGTTTTCAAATCTCTACATTGTATAAACACGAATCTAAATATTTTCTGAATCATCCACTGTTGTATAAATATGCACGTAATCAGTTTTCAGTTATGTTTGAGTTCACGATGATGGAACTTTGCATGCATGAGTCACATTGTAGCAGAAAATTAGCTTTGGTACTGCAATATCAAATAAGCTACGAAAATAGCAATACATGCAGAATTCATTTGTGCTTCTTTCTCTTCTAGAATAAATATTACTTATCTAGTAGTGGGCAAAAATGCCATTACCTTACTTAAGGAAACAACAACTATCTGCATACCGCTGTGTTGTTTGGTACTTATAGAAACTGATTGGGAGTATGACGGAATATTTTATCAAAATAGCCTTCCTGTCGAATGTTCGCGGATACAGTTCTTTAAAGGTAATTGAAACTTATTGATGTTTCATGGAGAAATATCTTATCAAAACGTTATTGATAATTTAAGTAATGTTTCCATTCTGAGTAAAGAAGAAATATTGGGGAAATAGCCATTAGTACGCATCACTATTAACGTTTTAACATATTACTATGTTATTAGCATATTCATAAGTATATATTAAAACAAATGCCTTAATAGATTATTCATCATGGCTTGGCAATTTCGTCCGAACTAGTTGACGGGTCCCATAATCATAACTCTAATCACAAAAACACGAAAACAAAAACAAAAGCCTGAAGGAAATTGGTAAACTATTAATATATAGTCATATGTGCATCTTAATCGTTCACATTACTTGTTCAGCTGATGTTTTGACATTTTAGAAAAGGAAACTCTATATTCTGTTTTGAAATAATCTGTATTGATTAAAACAAGTTTTTTTTTTATCATTTTTTGCCCATTAGGCATTACTCGCTGCAAAGTATTCTATCGATGTTAATGATGCTACAAATTTCCAAAGGAAATGTATGCTTATTTTACGAAACACTCTTGGCATAAAAAGGGGCGTATTTTATCGATTTAACATTATCAGTGATGCGTATCAGTCTATATGATTGTGACAAATGAAGCTGATCAAGACTTGATGCATATTTAATTGACATGGAATTGGTAGGAAAATTCAATGGCAAATGTACACTGATGGTAATTTTCCTCCTTGTAACACCGCATAGAATTCCCATGATATTAAATATGTCAAAGGCAATATGCTTTTTTGTGGACACCAGTAGTTGCTAATAGTTACCGTAAGGCATCGTGTTCTGTCTGGAAAGACAGGCCGGATAGCAGTCGCAGGTCGGACGATACTCATTTTCAGACTGTAATGTGACGTACGCCGGTGGTCTTTGGAGCTGAGAGTGTGAGGAAACTGAAGCAGTGGGTGATTCCTGTCCATCCGATGAGTATTGGGATATTTCTGACGGCGGTAAGCTATCTTCTTCCGATTGTACCATCTGCGGATATCTTGGCCTGAATCCTGTAACCGGATACGGTGAGCCGCGATCAAACCGAGATGAAACTTGTACGTACCGCTCAATTGGCAAGAAGGAGGAGACCGAATCCCGGAACTGCATGTGATGTAGGAATCGACTTCCCATTCCAATACGGGAATTCCAGTCTATGGATGTTGGAACTGATCCAGATATTGCCTTGTTTGATTCCAGAATCATTTTGAAGTTGAACTTATAAGTGTATCTTTTCCCTTGGACCTTTGTAAGTATCATTTTGTCGTAGTAGTACCTTAAAGCTCTGCTCAATTTGTCGTAATTCATGGAAGGCTTGTTTTTACGACTTCCCCACCGCTTGGCAACTTCCTCTGGATCAGTCATGCGGAACTCGCCGTTAGGCCCCTCCCACTTTATGCAACAGTCGTTCGCTCCATCTGTCAATAGTTCCAAGAGAAATTGCCACAACTGCACCTGTCCACCGCCTAAAACAGAGCAAATATATCAACAGCATCAACACAATAAGAACGTCTGATGATTCACCGACATATTTACATTTAGGCCTCTGTTCCTGTTCCTGTTTAAAGATTGTTACAATACTCCGTGTACAACAAAAATGACGTAGTCATTTAAAATGTAAATTTAAATGTACCTAAGTGAATGTCTGATGAAATGAAGAGTAACTGTTGAATAGATGTTTAGATGAAGCGGCACTTCTTTAATAATATAGGACATTTTTTGTTCTTTTCAGACGAAAATGTTATAACTGTGATGAAACTACAGATTAACCAAGTCAATTGATATTCCATCATTCCAAGGATACTACCGTTTGATTAAATATGGGTCCTAACATATTTTGCTCAATTTTGTTGAATATATTTGGTTATACTTGGTTATAAGATTTGCGTTAATACCATTTGTAAAGTTCCTTGCAGTTTACGTAATAATCTAAAAAGAAATCGTCCTCGGGTTCCTACCCGCATTATATACGCCTAATCGGCAAAACAGGTCAGGAAAAACACTATATTTAAAAACTAACACAAAATCACATGGCAAAAAGAAATCCATAATATATTATAAAGTTTGGACACGTGCACCCTGTTACTACGTAGCGGTATCGGCCATACACAAACGCGTTTTGTGTAATTTTGGCCACAATTTCTTTATCTATACATCATTATAACTTCCTGATTGTTTCTTGTTTGAAGCATTTTTATCCCAGCATGTGTTGCCTTAATAATAATAAGTTTGAGGATGATAAGAGCGTATCATGTTGTTGAGTTTGGTTTGATTCTGCCATTGACTAGAACCCAAATACTTCCTTACAGGGGCGAACAATCAACTACAGGCAAAACGTCAAGCATAAGGAAAGGCGAAAAAAGATAAGATAACAGATCTTACAAGCAAGACGGTGTTGTATAACTAATAAAAGTGGAAGGAAATGTTCTGTTTGGAAAGAAAGTAGGAAAATAAAGTAATTATTAATTAAGGGATATTCTTTCATCTTGATACGGATAATGAATTGTGCCAACATTACGAAATAATATGACAAACTCTCTCATCAATGCCGACCAACCATTCCCTCCCTCTCAAATGTATTGGAACAGAGAGAACAGAATAATCTGTCAAACAGACTTAAATTAAAAAGTAAGTAAACTTATGTCCCCAATGTTTTGAAATTTACAGTTAATAAGTAACAAGATGAACTATATTTAAATTACCTTACTTCTTCGTAAACCGTCGAAACGTTAAAAAAAATACAACTGTATGCATAGTTGTCAACTCACAGACATATGGATAGCATAGGTGTTTCCAGTATATCATTAGCTTTGTTGCTGCACGCAAGTTATAAACGTTAAAAATAAGCAAATATATAGCCAAGAGAATGTCAACAAAGGGACAGAAAGAAAGTGTAAATCCTAAGGGTGCACAATTTTGCACTCTTTATATGTTTGGATAAGTTACCTGCTAGAAGTGATGCTAGCTGCCGCAAGTGAGAATCGTCGTAGCTTGAAACGTTCAATACCGGAACTGGAAAATAAAATAAAACAATAAATGACGTATATGTATAGATTCCTTATTTCAAAATTGGCTTTTCAAACTGTGGAATTGAGAGGATCAATGTGTTATTGCAATATAACTCAATTCCCTTTGTCTCGAATGCTTCATTTTATCTCAACAAAGATAATAAGCGATTTACGATTAAACTCTTTAAATATAAAAAAAGGTTTTGATTATGTCTCTTAGTTTTGTGTCGGATATTTTATTACGAATGTGTTACCTATATTCATAAAAGAAACGCTTTAAACAAGTCAATTATAAAAAGAGATAACTAAAGGCCCAGTTAAAAAGATGTTTAGACTAATCGTACTTTTACAACAACTTTAAAATCTGTATAAACTCATTTCTGGTAGAACTAATCTCGACATTTTTATGAAACTCTATAGCACTCTTTCTTCTCTTCCCACCTGCCTATTAAAATGAGAGATGATATTTTCATTAATCAAGTGATTAAGCTGAATAACTGGGCCATAATGTTCTTTCGCAGGCTGAAAAAAATAATAAATAATAAAAAAAATCCGGACTCATCAATATTTTGTATATATCGAAATTTGACAAATTTGATGTGGAAGTTAAACAGGAGAGGTTATTGAAATAAGGGTTAAAATTGGATTGGGATGGATGTTCGCTTACACTACGTTATATTCCATATATGGAAACCAGAAAACCAAAAGTATTCACTTTGGTACAAATGCAGCAAATTTCGATCTTTTGATGCAGATGGAATATTGATCATACAACCATATCTATTTTGTTGTAGGTGTTCTTTATAATGAATATATTCTTAATGCTTATATAACCTTGATTTTTCTATTCAAGATACAAAAATTATAATAATATCAAAATGAATAAATATTGAAGTAATACAATAACAAATAAACAAATAATTATCTTGACTCTTGATTTTGAAATAGGAAAATTTAAATACAAAGATGTTTGAAAATGATTAAAAGAGTGAGTAAACAGTGTGTTCTTATTTGTATATTCTGGTTTACATTATACAGCTTCAAAATGTTCAAGTCGTAATATATATTCTTATGCATTGTATAATTCTAGTTATTTCTCATTATTTCTACGCTGTTGATACTTGGGTTCGGTTGTCCGGAGTAAAAGGGCACTTCTCGGATCCCCGGCATTTGTTCATGATCACGTAGTCACTTATTACCTTAATGCAACACATTTACCATGTCTCTTAATTCCTTATGAAATCAATCATTTTCACTAAAACTTACACAGTTTCCATATTGCTTCACCTTAAAATCGTTGTTATTCGATTTCATGTGTTCCATACATAGTTCCAGGGTGCACTGGGACAATGTATGACAGCTAAACCCGACCGTGATCAGGCAGATTTTGTAACACTACATTCAAGCCTCGGGTTGATTGTTGTTGCCTTTTCATTATATCATCAAACATACTAATCCAAACAACAATAAATAAAACAAAACCAAAACAAACAAAAACACAAAATGCACCCATCCTGTCGGCCAGTGCATTCACAGGAAATATCATTTGTAAAGGTCGACGTCATCGGAATGTACATGTTGCAACTATGTACAACAATTTATATTCCATATAAACTAATTAGCAACAACAACTGAGACGCATGCACACACCATATATTTGTCATAGAAATGACAGTTGTTAAGTAAGTATATTCAAACACGAAACTGAGGTTCGGATGTATTTTTCGCCAATGCATCGCTATACATTTAAAGAGTGTTGATATACATTACAAAACGAATACAAAGTATGTAGATAACTGATAACAATAAAGCTACATGTCAACGACATAAAGGTGGGATTGATCGGCATTGACGTCCATCGAAAGTCAATGCATGTGCAAGGTATTGACAGGTGATACGCACTCTCATCCATTCAGACAATCAACCAAACAGAAGGGTTTTCTGGCATACCTTACCCGATTGGTGGCGCAGAACCTACTTACCTGCTTTGGGATACATTTACATGTCGTCCTGTATATGTCGATGTTAACAGATTTGTCTTACCGTGCTGTTAATACTCTCCAACAGTTAACGACTACATCCTCCCAAGATTTTACGGTAGAGGCAAAAACCTTCTCATAAGTGAACAAAAAGTCAGGAACTGTTTAGATTCATTTAGGAAAAGTGTCCCATCATTTTCTGTTGTAGGTTTCTGAAGGTCGCGAGTGTTTAAAAGGAGCAAGGTTTTAACACACATTTTTACAAAAAGAAACTTGATCACTGAAGCAAAGAAAATATTATGTTTTTAGCAATTTGGTGGAAATTGCACTCAATCAGTTTGATTAAAACAAGATAATTCCAACAGTAGTATGAAGCGACCCGACTTAAGAATAAAAGTGTAACTTTTTTCTGGAAAAACAACAACAGTGTGACTGAACACTACGCCTATATAAGTGCATATTGAATAAAACTCCAACAGGTGCTCTGTAATGAAAAAAAAAAGATTTCGATCTACCAGTGTCCAGTCCATCTTTATGAATTGACACACCGAACGTCTCAAGAGACACTCCATCCGACGAATAGAACAACAACTAAACGACTTAGAGGTGTGCTCTTTCCTGGAATGGATTTGTTGTTAGCTTTATTTTTGACAACAATGAACAGTTTCAAGACAAGTAATGTCAAATTATATTAATCACATTTGTTGACCCAGATGTAACCGTACTGATGTACCCAAGAAAAGCCAACTTGTTTGATCAAGTGACCCCCAATTACATTCCTCATTCTATCGAACCTCGGGTGTCAGTGTAAAAGATGAATGTGTTGCGTGAATCAATTCAAGTCTTCAGATGCAATTCTGTACAATATTACCTCTTGGAGTGTGATTGGTGGTCTCGTTGAAATCATTTTAAATTTTAAATAATTCGCAGGTTCTCTATCCGGGAATTTAGCGGCTTTGTTGTTTATTGCCTTCAACGTAATATAGTTATAGATATCAGCAAAAATCTTGATTTTGTAACGCCGCATCGACACAATATTTTACTTGTACATCAGCCATCTGCGTGTTATTGAAGCCAGCTAAATATATGTTCAATTTATACTTAATGTTTTTCACGCGAATTGAAAACGTGTGAGTGAATTTATGAAAACATGGAACTTAGCCGCATCCTCACAGGAAATCCCGTTAGTGGTTTTACGTCTGTTTGTAACACTTTTTTTACGATAAGTCACGTCATTGGCACATCTTGAAAGATCATATGTGAGTTCCACAGGAACCTATGCAAAGTTCAAAAAATGGATGTGATCGGTGACATTGATCGAGATAGTCGAATCCCATAAACGCTTGCTTTAGAGGGAATTTAAAAGAGCATCTTTACAATATAATTATCAGCTATATCGAGTGCTTCCAAATATTTACTTTCGTATTTATCTGTAGACAGCCGCAGGATAATCAAACATGCCATAATTAGATAGAAATGTATATTTTCAAATTGTTATCGGAGTAAAATTTAAGGCGTTATTCGATTCCGAAGGCATGTAATATTCATTACAACGGTTGAATAACATGCAGTTTTTACCAACACGGGAAAAATTCTGAATGTGTTTGGATTAGTTGCCACTGTAACTTTTGACCAAGATTATATTTTGATAGCGTGGTGCAATGCGTTTTGATTGGCTCCCACTTAAAGGCCGTTTAAAGAGACACCGGACATGATAATACACAAGAAGTAAATCGCAGTTGTGTTTTTCATATTTTAAAGTATATGTTTAGCTAAATACTTCAAAAATAATAAATTGTGTTATTATTTGTTATGAATTGTAATGAATTGAAATATTTCCAGACCTTTTTCGAAATTATCAGATTTGCATATGAATTAGCGGTAATTCTTTAAGTCGTATCCTTAAACCTCACCTGATATTGTGCATTGAACACACGTTGACACAAAAACAGGTCAATTTATCATCAGAATGGTTTCTTCTATTGCGTAAGAAACAGGTCATACCGACTCGTGTTTTGTGTTACTTTTAAAAATATTTGACTCGAGTGAAAAAATACAATATAATAAAACCTATCGTTGTATGATAGTGATCGACAGGCTGAACACAAGCATGAAAAAAATACACGAAAATTGATTGATTGGTGGACGTCGTATGTTACAATCGGGGGTGGACTCGTCTTGTGACTGTCATGCCATGTGACTGTCTTGCCTTGTGACTGTCTTGTAACTGAACTATTAGACACACACCGCTTGGCACCACGTAAACTAAATATCGATGAGATATATATAGACAATGTAGATACAAATTATACCGAATAATGAATATAGATCACATAGAGAACTGAAAAACAAAATAATCTTGCTCAAGTGTCAACATGAAATAATTAACAAATGGATTAGTCTGTCTTAAAAATCATGACCATATATTCTTTAGCAGCAGAGTGAAAATGACATTACAGGATGTTGTCTGCAGGATTATGATGAACATAACAACACCAGAAATATCAGTTAGGATTCATGCTTGGAATTGCAGTGCAGGAAATATTAGAGTCGTGGCAGTTATGTTTGATTTCTGTTAAGTAACCTGGACACCATTTGAGTTTAAGCCTCCCAAAACACACATACGCACTCCTCACACGCATACATTTCGCACGCACGGGAGGCCGTCCTTAAATGACCTTAAATGTTAATAGGACGTTAAACAAAATAAACCAAACCAAACCAAAATTTAAGTTTAAGAGATATTTTAAAGGATAATGTGAAGATGTCAACACAGGAAAGTTTGTATCTAGTAAACTTCGACACAGGAAACATTGTATCACAATGTGGACAATTTCGACATTAAAATGATATGTGGTTACGTGGAAAGCATGGAGAACATTAAGAACATATCGAATATCGTATGGAAAATTTCGACTTAATAATAACTGTTTTCAATCACACCGAGATGATATCAACATAAAATATATATGCAGAACTATTGTAGATAATTGCGGATCATGGATTATATTTAATCATATGAAGTCTCACAATTGGCAATGACTTTAAATGTGTTCCATGTCAAGTAAGCTTATGTACAGTTGCAGTAGAAGCTTAAAATTATGTGCGTTTTATATTTCGGTGAACAATTTGAATTTCTGACCTTAAACCTTGATAATCATGGGTTATATCATTTCTATATCCACATGCAGAATGTACAATATCTCGAAGAATGTGTCTATGCATATGAGAAATAGCTCTTTAGCAGAAAAAGCCTAGCTCGCAATGATATAACTATGTTGAAATCAAGTGTTTTCACGTCAAATGAAACATTTTCCATTGCAATAAACGCTGAGAGCTGAATCTAAAATGAAGAGGCAATGCTAAATTTGTTGTTGATGTCTGGTCCGCGTTATTGTATTCAGTTAAAAAAAATTCTATCTCAAACTACTTCGATTACTTAAATAGCATTCCTATGAAATATTTTAAAATCATTTACTACTTATACAGTTTGACTTACCTAGGTTCTGATATGGATGGAAGTGAAACAATCTCCAAGACATCATCTAGTCTAAGTGTTCTTTTTCTTTGTTAGGGAAATACTGGTGAGCTGAATTCAGTACTGCTGTTTCTCACGATCTTTAGATTGTGAAAAAGCTGTTTGTCTGTGTTCTTATATAGGGGAAGGTACACACGTGTTAATTGAAAGTTTGCGTATATATATGTAGATTGGAATGAAACAGAAGTGGTATTACGTTTTTGTCAAAGGTTATTCATTATGCAAATCTTAAAACAAATTATCGGCTTGAAGTAGAGCTGCAACACTAATAATTATCAACGTAAATTACACATGTTTCATTGACGTAATCAAACAGCCTAGATCACGGGAGACCATTGTAGACAATGATCATCGAAAGTGCTGGATGAGCTGGAATGAGAAGTATGTGCGAAATGGCTAACTCTAGACCTTTTACTACTTACTCTAAATTTCAAGTTAAGAAGTTTCTCGAGATAAGAATGCTTTGTAGAATAACTTAACATATGTGTTTTTTTAAACATAGATTTCATGTTATAAACGAGATTAATCTTTTTTATTTATATCATTAAACTAATTTTAGCAAATACTTAAAGAATTTTTAAATGACCAAAATTAGTTATTTTCACCAAAAGGCAAACATACAAACCACGTTAACATTATGTGGTTAATATGGATATTCCAAAAAGGTAAGGTCTGATAGGGATAAGCTATGTCGGGATATCTTTTATTTTTGTTTAAGTTACAAATCAATATTTCATGTTATGTAATATATTTACCCCGATCATAAACCAACGCTCTTTTCTTGACCTATACCACCTAACTGGAGGCCTTCAGAGTTGTTTTGACATACCACATACTCCCAAAACACGCAAGCAGATATACCACACGCATACGTCTCACGCACACGGGAGATCGTCCTTAGCTGTAGACGTTAAACAATACAAAACAAAACCTTTAAAGACAAAATATAGGATATTAGAAATTATTTGACTTTGTTTTGATATTCTTTTTAATATTTTATCAACGTGTGTTAAGTGGTATACTGAAAAAATTACCGAATGCTTTTATAAAGTTATCAAATTACATTTTTGGGCCATGTCAAATCATTGCCCCAACCGTAGGCCTGCTTTGGCTGTTAAGAATATTTATGGTATGAAAGCATTACGCCTTAAAATGGTTTGAAATGAAATTAAAAACATGTTAAGACCAGCATGGTTTCTTTGTTTGTGAACTTTGATTTTCGTTTATACAATTCAATACCTAGTCCAATCCTTACAAAAACAAAAAAACAAAAACAAAAAACAGAAATGAAAAAGGTGTTCAGAATTAGGGGGAAATGGTCAGCCTCTATCTGCTGGCTTAGAACCTACGATGTTGATGAACCATCAGCATGTCGCTTACGAACTAAGAACAAAATCGAAGACGACTTTAAGTCAACAGGAAATTAACGCAAAAGACAGCGTTTCTCTTAGACAATCAACATAGGTATAAAATATACTTAGACATATTCTGCATGCTGTAGTGTATCAAAGGATTATCTCATGCCCTGCCTTCTACACATGTAACAAAAGAGGAAATATGGACCAACCAGATAGGGACTCGAACACGAGACTAAAGACCGCAGGCGCTCTTACCATTTGAACGACCTGGTACCGGCGTTCAGCACAGTTTAGTTCCCATGCATAGAAAAACAGAAAAGCATCCAACAATATTGTTCTCCAAAAAGCCTGAAGCAAACATCATTCACAGTAACCACCTCAATTAAGCCTGTGTGTGTTGTCTCGAGGTTTCTTCCATTTGTATTAGAAATAGAAATTACAGGCCACACTGCAGAACTATGATTTATGTTCAAATAAAATAATAAATGCTTACCGTTGCTGGACTGTCCATCTTCCGAAATGCAATCCATTATATCATTAAGCATAGTTGCAGAAGATTGTATTTGCTGTGAGGTATTATGACATGTGACGTCATCACTACAGTTCATTTGAGGTGCACTTAATGACCTGCTTCTAGTCCGCTGCATGTGTTCTGCATACGAAGGAGGAACGCGCTTGTCCCCCTCCTGGGTTTGTAGAATAACGTTCGTCATGTTTGGGGCGGCGGGGGAAACATTAGTTACCGGAAACATCGAGGAGTCGTCTGTCCAAGCATGCGCACAACCCCCCATTTCATACGCAGGCCGAGGAAGTATCAGGGATTCAGTTATCGTATATTCTTGTTCACTGCAGTAGCCATTATCTGGAGACCATCGATCTTTGTACTGCATACCGTCGTTATGTTATTGGGTCTTAAATTGAAAAAAAAAAAACACAAAACAATTACTTAAAAATAAAGTTGTTACTGTTATGGTTATAATTTTTGGGAGGTTCCATTTTTCGTGAATTAGGTAAAACTGCACAAAATATGTATAATGAAAGTAACGATCTTAACAACTAAATAGGTGGGAAATATCATTATAAACGCAGATAGAGTATATGCAGAAAAGTAATATAAATTAAACACAACATCGTGCTTAAATACAGTAACTTAAACTTAAATAATGAGTATGCCATCAAATCCAAACTGTTAAAACGAAATCAATGGAAATAAGGACTAGATATCATCCTCAAACAAAGTTAATATAAATGTTGTCATTTATCTATCGATTTTAATCTTTTTGAATACATTATTCTTACTAAAAAGTGTGATCATACTTCTTCAAACGCAGTGAAAAGAAAACATCAAATAATAAAGCAATGAGATTACAAGCATGACTTAAAGAAGGTATCAACATTTTATGTCCTTATTATCATTGACGAGACCTAGAAGGATGAAACATTTGTATGATATCCTTAGCATCACAAACAAGTCTTCGAAGGACTAACTATCTGTGTGATATATCTAGCATCACTAACAGTCCTAGAAGGACAAAACAGCTGGATGATGTCCCTAACATCACTAACGAGTCCTAGAATGACTAAACATGTGTATAATGTTCCTAGCATCACTTACGAACCGTTGAAGGACGACAACAGATGTATGGTGCCCCAAACATTGCTGACAGTCCTAGACCTAGAAGGACAAAACAGCTGGATGATGTCCCTAACATCACTAACGAGTCTTAGAAGGACTAAACATCTGTATAATGTTCCTAGCATCGCTGACGAACCATTGAAGGACAAAACAGCTGTATGATGTAAAACAGCTGTATGATGTAAAACAGCTGTATGATGTAAAACAGCTGTATGATGTAAAACAGCTGTATGATGTAAAACAGCTGTATGATGTCCCCAACCATCGCTGACAGTCCTAGACGGACGACACAGCTTTAATACAGTTAAATTCTCTTTTTGCTCTATATATCTAAGACACTCGCGTTTTCTACTAAAATGTACTTTTTTATAATTCATTGAACAATGCATGATATCCGATGTATGTACATTATAAAATACGTATCAAAGAAAACTTCCACAAAAGACTGAAAAGATAGTTTCACCTTTCATAACAAATCAGGATAGATAAAGTAGATTCTAGTAGACCATACAGCTGCTTCGCCATTCTAAGACTCGCCAGCGATAATAAGGACATAAGGTGTTGACAACATATTTAGGAGGCGAACAGAAACTTCACAGTAAAAAAAAATAAAAATAATGAATGTGTGTCAATTTAAATGAGTGTAAAAGAGAGAAAAAACTTGTTTAATGGAAAAATATAATTTCTGCAAGCTGAAAGTCGAAAACAAATATATATTCTAAGTTCTGAGTGCAAAAAAAAAAGAAAAAAAAATAATTGATGAGGATATGCAAACTACCCATAATTCAATATATTTCGCGATTTTCAATAATACATTATAATTTAATATACCTATAACGTATTTGTAACGGAAACTATGGATCTCTATATTATAACAAGAAGAGATAGTTTACCTATAATAGCTATATTAGATATATAACAAATACAACTAGATTGATCTGTTGTAGTCATTATAGAAGCATACAATTATCCTGAGCTGTTACAAATGCAGGTTACTGTACCAGAGGAGTTGTATCGATTAAATCATAATTACACTAAGGCTTAATGTAGTTGTAAAAGTCCCTATGTCGGTTCTAAATGATAATTTTCAACTAAAAGTCCCATATTTGTAACAAAAACCTGTCTATTAACGTCATATATACACAACAACAAAAAACTGCCTATAAAGGTCACATGTATGTTACAAAAACCTGTCTATAAGGGCCATGTATATATTAAAAGCATGTCTATAAAGCCCATATATAAGCCAAAACACTGTCTATAGAGGTTGGTTTGTTTGATTTGTTTTGCTTAACGTCCTATTAACAGCCAGGTAATTTAAGGACGTGCCAGGTTTTGAAGTTAGAAGAAAGCCGGAGTACCCGGAGATAAAACCACCTGGCCTACGGTCAGTTACCTGGCAACTGCCCCACGTAGGTTTCGAACTCGCAACCCAGAGGTGGAGGGCTAGTGTTAAAAGGTCGGGACACCTTAACCACTCGGCCACCGCGGCCCCATAGAGGTCACATGTATGTTACTAAAATATGTCTATAAAGGCCATGTACAAATATATATATAAATGTCTATGAAGCCCATGTATAAGCAAAAAACCTGTCTATAAAGGTCACATATAAGTAACAAAAGCCTGTATATTAAGGTCACTTGTATATAACAAAATCCTGAGTATATAGGTATGACGAAACATAATTTATTACATATACTGTGCGAATCCGGATACAAATGTACCCGACCTATCAAGGTCACATTTCGACTGTCTTGGGTTGTTTCTCTAGTTTGTTTGACTCTACGTAATTCTCTTCAACGCTGATAAGAAATAGTAATTCCTATTTAATGCTTATTGACTACAATAAATCATAAAAAAACTTATACGCAGTTAAATAATTTTGAACGATTGCATAAACAAGTTTAAAAAGTTGAAGCTATTAAAACAAACATCAAAGTGGTATCACATAGAAAATACTGAAGAGGAATACCGATATTTTTATATCACATGATACAATTATAAACTTTTGATAAGATCAATACACGGTTTTATTAATCTGACCAAAAAATATTGCAAAAACAAATCTGAAGTGTACTTAATTATTAACTAAACATAAATCCTGCTTGATATTTAATATCGAATCTGGCCCTTATATATTCACATGTTTTTCATATAGATATCATGCTTAATTCAAAAACAAGAGAATGGATGATTATTACATGATACAAATTAAAACATATACATAACGCTAAAAAGGACGCTTATTACCTATATATGAATCACTTAGCACACGTAGTACATATGGAAATCCTGATGATGTCCTGTATACGCCCACCTTAGTCTTCGTGACATGAGAAACCATGTACTGTCATTTTTGTTAATCCAATGTAACTTCACTACGTTGTAATCATATACACAATTATCATAAGCTGTACCAGTAATTATACAGTTTTATATAAATAATAAGGCAGTGAACATAGATCTGATATTTATACCACAACAAAATTGGTCGAGTACAATAATTCTATTCTAATTTGATTGCATTGATAACATTAACTATGGTATCAAACACAGTCAAGTCAAAAGCGTGAATGGAAACATTATATTCTTTCTAGACCGGATATGTTCAAACAATACGCAACCAATCAGTGTTCGCGATTTAAAACATTAACCAATAGAAAAAGCCCTTATATCGTCTTCCGCAATGGAGTATTATTAACACATCATTTCTTGTACCGGGGGACTTTTTAGGACACAAAGACAAACGGACTATACAAAGAGTATCATATAATTGTTTATTCATCATGTCAAATGCACTTGGAGAGTTATATTTCAATCTCGTGCAGAAAAATACGTTTCTGTATATCATAGTACGACCAACTGTAAGCCGGTGCCCTTTGTGTAACAGGTCGAATAGTTGTTGTATTACATTTCCTGTGGTCTACCACCATTTCTCACCCGCAATTCATTAAAATAAGTTTAGTTTCCATAAAAAGAATATGCATGCAACAATCTCTGAAATACATTTTAATAAAGAAAAACTAGTTAATTGAAGTTCTACATATTTTCACTTGAAGGACAATAATATTTTTGTGAAATAGAAAGATTTAAAAGATTATTATGAATCACCAACAAAGTATATTATTTAAATATTAACGAAAGGCGAAACATATGCCAAATTTCAAGTGTATATGTGTCATCCTTATATATGTATCGTATGTATACTTATACTTCCTTAAACGAAAACGACCAGTATTGGAACAAGGCACATTAGAGCAATTTTCGAATTAAAAAGTGTTTGATTAAATGATGTATGTGATTATGATTTATTATAATAGTTTTACATTGTCATTAAAGACCGATGTATTTGGAAATACATGGACGTTTCATACATCAAACAATGATAGCGTTGTCAAGCAAGGATGCGAAAGAGAAATTATAATGACAATTGGAATACATTGGAACTAATACACGCTTCATTAACGAAGGACTTGAAGTTCCCTTGTTGTTCAGATTGCGATCAACGTAATCACTCTTAACCTTGTAAGAGTGACTTGCAAATTTTACAATGCGACGATCGTAAAGCCCATCCTTTGCTAAATATATCAGTCTAAGTTAAAGTTGAATAACCTAATTATTACTGAAAATGGAATTATGTGTTTTTCGCTTAAATGTGATGAAATGATATAATAACGGATGAAAAAGTGTAAATAGATATTAATGTAATATCCAAAGTCTTACTATCAGAACTATTGCAACCAAGGTATTACATTAACCATCATATTTCAACATCCCCAAAATTGAATTTAGAACTGACAACCATTTCCGGTTTCACCTTTGTAAAATAAGCTCATCAGATCATTTCAATTTTATTGTTTGACAGGAAACAGCAGATTTCAAAACCATAGGGAAAACTATTTCAATAAATCAAGAAAAATGAGTTCAATATCCGAAATTAAACAATTCGGAGATATAACAACATCATAATGATTTCAATATTCGAATGATAACACGTTAGAAAACAATTCTATCCGAAATATTGCAATTTACATTGTATCAAAATAGGGACAGAAAACAATGTTCGGTTTATTTGATTTTATTAGAAATCTCTGAGGGTACATTTAAAGTTGACTTTTTCTGTGAGTGATAAAATCGGAAGATCATTTGCCATCATACACAATACCGAATGGATAAGTTAAAAAGTTATCCGATGTATATCGTGTAATTGTTATAAAGAAAACAACTAGTAACGTGTAACCAAAATCACAACTCTAAATCACAATCGAACAATCGAGTGTCAGTAACGTATACACAATGTGCACTCTGGCCATTGCAAATGTTTTCAGAGAATAATACCAAGTGTCTTTGAAAAGTGCACATCTTTATGATCTCAGCTTTGTTAGCAAATCTAGGATTAGGCATATTATTCAAATTAGAACTCGCCGAATATTAAGCAAATATCAGGATTGGCAAGTCAATGGAAACAGGACGCAGAGGAACTCCTCCATAGAGTTAGAAAGTTCAATAGCAACAGGGAATACCGACATAATAACAAAACAAAATTCCTAACTCTAAATCAATACAATTAGGGCGCAAACAGTGGACACAGAATGTACAAATGTATGGCTACTCATGAAAAAAGTACGAGGAAAACAAGACCACGTGTTCCGGAAGGGTGCGCGTCTTCTATTTCATCAACGACACCCGCAAAAGACTTGCAGCCCTGTCCACTTGACAGACCTATTTAAGATTCTAAAGTTTCTATGTATCTATCACATGTAACGTCAACAATTAATTTATCAATCAATCGGTAAAAAAAACGTCTATCGTTCGTGTTTCGACACAAATTGTTCATGACAAGACATCATGGAAATTTGAACGAATACTACATGTAATCAGTACACAAATTGAATTTTATTTCAAAGTGAACAATCAGAACCAAAAAACAATACACAAGATATTACAACCTTCCAAAACAAATGGAGCGTCAGACGATAGATCATAAATAATCAATATATATTGATATATAAAGAGACATAGCTGTTTTGTCCCTCTAGGACTCGGTGATGATAAGGTGTTAATTATATTTTGCTCAACTTTATCTAACTTTCTATTTATATGAAATATGCTAATATTCTGCATGGCTTTTGTTTACTACTAATCAATATAAGATATGCTAAGTATTTAATTATATACAAACACCAATAAGAAAATGTTTATAAAGCATATTCTTCAAAAGCATAAAGCATAGTAGCAATAATTGTTTTCATGGTATATAGTGCGTAAATAATCATTCTTTACATTACAGTAAAACTTACAAGAATATAGCATTATAGACATTTGCCGGATCATGGCAATAATGTCTTCTGTTAGTATAGAAAGCGTTAGAGGCCATTAAATGTAGAACATTGTGTTTAAAAAAGTGAAAGTTCTTACATTTTATCATATTTCATATTACAATAACATTTTCCTCAATTTTATAGTGAATATTTGTTATATCTGTTTCAACTTTAGAGTTAATATCTGTTGAAATGTTACATACTATAATCAATATGTATCGTCATTAAATGGATTTTTTTCATAATTGGCTGATATCGTATATTATTATTTGGATTTACAATTAATAATTATGCGATGTGTACATTGTATAGGTGAATTATTTTCCTGAACAATAAACATGTGTTATGTTATCAAATATGATTGTTTCATTTTATATGTCGTTCTACACTGCCCAAAAATAAATGTATTCAACTTCACAAAATATATTAAGAAAAAAACTGTATATAAATTTGTTTTAGTATATTATTTTTTTTAATAACCTTGTATATATTCTATTATGCTTGTCGTTATGTATTACTTTAAATGTTTGTTCTTGTATACATGCATAATATTAAGATTTTCGAAGATGAAGTATGAAATCAATTCATTTACTGTATGTGTAAACATTATATATAATATGTTTAGGGTTATATTTTATCCTAATGGATGACAGTATGAAGTGTGAAATTGTTTGGTGTAAATCATGTTAATTTTTCTATATTCGTGATATGGACATATTTATTTGGTGATACAAAGTATTGACACCGTTTTGGGTAAGACAACCAATGACTTACTTATGTTAAATTGTCTAGGAAGTCGTGCGTATTGATTGTATATTGTTATGTCGTAAGTTAAATGTAATAACTGATATATTTTGTACAGCGCAGGCATAGTGAAATACAGTTAATAACTGATGTATTTTACTGCTCATGTATAGTGAAATATAATGTAATAATTGATGTATTTTATACAGCAAATATACAATTAAATATAATGTAATAACTGACGAATTTTATACCGCACACTATAAATATATATAGATTGTAATATGATAACCGACATACATGTATTAAGATCGTGTATCCTTATATATAATGTAATAATGATACACTTATTCAGCTCAGGTATACATGTGTACTTCAACCACAAAGTACTTAAGTGAACTGTACTTCTGAGGACAAAGACCACAATAAATATCCTTTGTAAACGCTACCTGTAGAAACAGTATTTAGACTCTACCTAAGCTAGGTCACATTTATTATAGCCCGACTGTTTGAAAGCTAATTCTATCAATTTTGTATTTGTTTATTTTTCTTTCTGTGTTTTTGTACATTAAATATATTACCAAAGACGATTAGAATGGGATATTAAAATATATAAATATATAGATATTTAAAAAATATTTTTAGGCTGCAAATATAAGGATAATTATGCAAGGGGAGATTTTGTTAATTATTGCATATTTTTTATATTATTCAAAGCAATATATTGTTTAATACTTTTCGTGATATTTATTTATTTTCCTAATGCATATTTTGGAATCAAACTTTCATTTCACATTGTTATTTTTCTTGCCCAGTTTATATCTTTCAGTGTAATTATTTCTTACTGAAAATATTTTTTTATTATTACTGCTTTTTTTAACGTTATTTTGAGGGTTATTTATATCACGTTTTATAATTATATTCTCATCTGTACATTAACTCATTGAGGAATTGAGGCTTTAATGAATGCTATAAAGTTGGTATCAGTTTCGCGAACACATGCATACCTCTGCCTCCCAAAGCCATTGCTCACATACTGAACATCATATCGCACACAGGGCAGGCCGTTCGAAATTATCAAAGACGTCGATAGGACGTTAGACAATACCAAATGATTACAATATATCCTAAGATAATTTGCTGGATAATTGATCTTTACCGAAATATTCTATTTAAAAAAAATCTTTCACTCTCAATTTGTTAGTTTCCTTGGCAAATATATTGTTTTAAAATCATTTCAGATTAATCATGGCACGTTATAGCACTAAATCAAATGTAAGTTTGCGTTGAACTCATTAACATAAAATGAACGTGAGGTTTGGAAATTACTTTTCACGTTGTGCTTGTTAATATTTGTTTTAAAAATTTCTTTTCTGAAATAATAGAAACAAATGTACACATCAACGGCAAATAATGTAGAATTTTACAGGTTTATTCATTTCAAATTACGTGTATAAATAGAAAAGATATTATAATTAAAAGTATGTAAAATTGATGTTCGTAAATGTTTTGATGAAAATTTTAAATGCGCATGCTTTAATATATATTTCAGAAACATTATACATGGAAGCGTGATTCGATCATTTTAGATTATAATTACATCAAATTATACTACAAATTATTGTTGTCAAACAATCCCAATAAAACGGAAATAGTTCTGTACGAAGTTGCATAGGTTGACGCGGAGGTAATAATCTGAAATATTATATAACTGGTTTATCATGAAAGGAGAGAGACGTTTTGTTGTTTAGTTATCATACAACACATATATTTGAAAAATACTCCTTTTTCAATATTTATACATTAACCTAAATTTAAAGTGACTGTATTTACTGAGATATAAATGAAAGGGGAGTAATGTCTTGTTTCAAGGATATATATTAAGTAAATACCTTCGAATACACCCACTTTTAAATATTTATATGATATTCTAAATCTACGGTGACAGATTCTCTGACTTGATATATCTATCTGTATCCTAACATATTCCCTTATTTGATTTTCCAAAATTATCTGCTGAATTACGACACCACATTGACCTCAATTATTTCTGTTGTAAAAGACGCAGCTGTATGATGCAGTTTCCAGTACTTATGTATATCATATAGCATGTTTGGTATAATTCATATTCATATCACGATTGTTATTCAAATGAGTGACGTCTACAACAATCGATAACGTAAAAAGATGATAAAGATATATATACATATTAAATAACACTAAGGAAACAACTAACTTCGATGATTGAAACTTAAACACAAATATAGGAATAGTAGTAATGCTTCATCAAAATGCAATCATACAAAACACAATCATTGGAGGAAGTATGGCCATATAATTCCCCAAGGCACAACGTGTGTGACTCTTCTGTCTTGTCTATATGGGTCTAGTCAAGGGGGCGTTGAAATAAAGTAAAAACCGCCACAGTAACAATACAAATAAAGAAACGGTTGTATCGGTTTACGTCATTGACCAAATAAAGGTCAAATAGATTTATTAAAATATCTTATTCAAAATAGTTATTTTTTTCATGCACTTCTATACATGTATTTCTAGTTCATTATTATGGTTATAAAAATAATACATCATTATAATAATCTATTTGTAAACTTATTTACAGAAACACAATGACGGTGTTCGCATTCCAGCCGAATTTAGCCAAAATATTTAGTCTATTGAAAGTCAAGCATAACAATATCTTACCTATGTAAGTAAATAGCCCATAATTCTTCTAAACAGATGTGCTCAGCTAAATGTACCGAATGTACGTTAGACATTTTTGGAGCAGTGTTTTTCCAAGATCCTAATTTTAGTATCTGATATCACCAATCTCGTACCATACGGTATTGAAGCGTTAGCTATGACTCATTTGTAACAACTGACCTCAATGTTTTACAATTCATGCTCAACTTAACGGTGTTTTAGACAAATATTTTCAAACAGAATTAACTAAAAATACTACAATTGTTTTAAAGAATGGAGATTGGTTACGTTCTCAAGATAGGTATGTACTGCAGATGTATTATGTAAATTCTATTTGTAAACATGAGAAGACTTTATTTAGTATTTTGAAACTTCCATTGAATGATTTACTAAGTTATTTAGTTTTGAAAGTTAGTGGATGATAACATAGCTTGGGACACTTGTCCATATTCTGATGTGTGCCCACGTGACTCACGAATGGCTCACAGCAGGCCTTAATTTTGGGGTGTTGAAATGTCTCACAGTAGGCTTTATTCTGGTGATCTATAACACACAAAACATTGAGCGTACTCTAAATAAATAGTGAAAGTAAAGATGACCTTTTATACATCTATAACGTTAATATTACAATTCGAGTAAATACTTTTTAACTTTTTAAATCCATTTGTCTTAAAACACGAGATCTGTACTCAAAATGATCATTTTTGAAGCAAATGCCATTTTTGCTCATAAAATTGAACAAAGAAAAAATTTGATTAAAGATGTTCTACATCCCTAACTGAAGTCCACATACTACAGAAGAAATGTTCAAATACACAAATACATATAAGTATACATTTTAATATCTTGAACATCAATGAAGTGATGGGTAGTTTGTTATGTCCCCATTCTCCTTGATAATTGGCGCATATGCTGTGTAGATGTCGCTATGATTTCGATATACATCATCACTACAAATAAAACGTTTAGACCGGGTTATTTTAGACACGTTTATCCCTGGTCAATCAGGACACTAGACTGTCCAATAAGATAAAAGACAGTAGGTATGGACATCTGGAGGTTAACACTATTCATGTTTGGAAATTTATGATTCCCCGTTAGATATTTTATTAAGTTTGTTTTCTTTTGAGGGGTTTAATGTCCTCTTTATGGTTTAACGCGGACGGGTATCGAGGACAGCAGACAGCAAGAGGAGAAACTATTTAAGATCCCAAATGTTGCAATGGAACAGAGGATCTACAGCAAATAAGAAGAAATATTATATTTGAATTAATACATACATATACACACACACACACTATTTCAATTGGCAAATGTATAACCAAAATATCTAAATAGCTTTGAACTACTGAAGAAAATACCTTTAATTCATGTAAAATGTATGTAGTATTCATTTGTGATTTCTTTAATTCGTTTTCAGAAATTTAACTGCAAGAATTACAATCATGAAACTAAATTAATCACAATAAATAGTTTAACATAATTTATATCAGATTTCAGAACCAACAATTGTCGTGTAATGAAATATGTTAAATTGTAAACTAAGGAATATTGGGATGCTCTGTGATAGACATCAAGATGGTGTGCGATAATAGTTTATGTTAAGAAGTAATTAGATACCCAATAGTTAAGTATTTTCTATTTGTATATACCTGCACACAATTATACATATATTGATAAAGAATAGACGTTGTATGATTTATCCTCAAATCCATGACAATGGCAATTCTTGCTCATTGCAGAAATATTATTAGTATCATTACATAATTTCATTCGCCATATACTTACTAAGCAAGCTGTTACATCAAATCCCGATCGTTTGTTCTCTCGTTTTGATCCTGAATATCTTTTATGAATAATACCTTATTTAAACTAAACACGGAAGACAAAGGGTCTGTTTTGGATACTCCATGTGATTGAGCATGCATTCATTCTAAATAACAATATAGCTGCCACTTGATTTTTAATTGTTTATTCTTAGCCAATGATTATGAGTTGTTATCGTTGATATCTGATACGAAATCACTGTAATATACACATGAATTAGTACAGTTCGACCGTATATACAAACGAGAAGGGCGTTCACAATATATCATTATATATGGACTATGTACGTGCACATATCGAGCATTCGTACTTCAAAGTGAAAATACAGGTCTAACGAAAATACAATACTCAGTTTCACGTCTTCACCTTTATTACTATCGACGAATATTAGTATTATCCTTGATGCAATAGAATACTCCTGCATACATATAATGCTATGATCCAGAAAGGAATCCTACACATAATGTATGTAATTATATATGTATTTGTGGTTTATACGTCTCAAACAATGAATAGCTCTTATTTTAACCGGCTCACGTGTATCTATATCTCTACCAAACACTCCCAAATATTTCAAATTCTGCACTTTTTTTTGAGCGATTTGGGGATATGGTATGTATATTTGAAGCATGTCATGACTAGTTTGCCGAGGTCAAATGAGACAGCAAATTGTTTAAATTAACTAAGTTATTTATGAATATACGGTATGCTTGTTTGTACTGATCGAAGTGAAATTATCAGATTAGCATTTATTTTAACAAATAAAACGTGATTTGCTTTTGTTAAATCTAAATCCCTGATTTAGCGCGCAACGTCACAAAAAGACTGATATACATCTCAGATATATTATTTAATCATTTTACAAACTACACACAAGAAAACATCAACTTTGAATATGAATTGGTAAAAGATATAGTATATGTCAAATAATGAACATAAAGCAAACACAACAGAGAATACCGATATTCAAACAAAATTCAAACTCAAAATCGATAAATGATAGATTTACACGGAAACAACTGACAAAGTAAAAGGATAATAAGACCAAGTGTTCAAGAAGGATAAGCGTCTTCTGCTTCATCGACAACAGCATAAATCTAGGTCAAATCAGTATTAATTCACAATCTAAAAACGAGAACTAGGAAGATGACAACGGAACCACTAGGCATATCAACGCTGCATCTTGCACATGCTTTGTCCTGTAAGGACTCGGTAGCGATTCCATAGACCATATATTTAATTCATAAAGGAAACCTTGTAGCATGGACCAACAATGTTTTAACATAGGAGGTTGGTCCAACAATACCATCTTATTTAATCTATTCGTCGTTTTGTTTTGATATATGAAAAAAGGGGAAACACTGCGTGTGTTTAAAGGTTATATTTTACTTATTTTACGAGAGATTGTACAAAGACGTGGTCCGAATAAAACAGAATGATTTTTTTAGAACATAAACACGAACAATAAAATCCGTATCAATGCCAATTAAAACCAGGCAAATAAGGTAATAACGCCTTATATTATTATCAGAAATATGTTATGTACATTCCACAGCAAGCACATTTCCGTCTTTAGATATCTTATAAATATCAAGTAAAAGAATATCATATTTTAAATTCATCTGTAGTACTATCATTAAGACATTCAATTACATATGTATCAAACTGAAAATAGCATTATTAGATTAGGACCATATATATATTTCATAATTCAACGTGAAGACATAGCACGTGCGAAGGTATGCATCATGTAGGACGCATTTAAAAACATAACTGTGAAAAGTGCTATATTTGTCTGTTCCCTTTCCACACATATCTAAAATCTGTGTCTCTTAATAGATAATATATACAGTTGTCTGTTCGCTACCTCTGGACTACTCCACGTTCAATTAGTAGATCGCATAAACAATCATTTTCCAATTAGCATTTTGATTTGACACAAACAGTACATAAGACTTTAGGATATACCCTGTAGTCTTCACATCCTGGCAGCTGTAACAACGCCAATGAATTGTTTATAAAGTCGACATGAATATAGAATCTATTAACCTAGCTCAATGTGGGTATTCAACACAGGTTTTTTATGTTTCAGCAGGGTGTCTGGCATCCTGGGTAACACAAGAAGCTTTCCTGGCAAGGTTCAGTGGATAGTATTTTGATATTGTATATAGCTTTAAATATCAACCAACTGTATAGATTATATCCACAGGGATGGTGAAAAGGGCCATTCCTTTGTTACCATATAGCGTAGTATTTTATTTAAACAGCTAGCTACAGCATTAAAATACCACAAAAAAAAAGTCGATAATCAAATTTAACAAAGAAAGAAAGGGATTTTAGCAGGCGGCCAAGCAACCCTAAAATGTTGCAAAAGGCCAATGTTTTACAAATTGAAAATCTATGTAAACCTTATGTTTATACTGTTACAAATATCAATATGTATTATTTCCTTCTGTAAATCAGAAGTAATCATTTTAATTTTCTTATTGAATTAAAGTCCTTATGGCAGCCAATATAACGACGATTGTCAACCCAAAGATAAAACTATAAAACATACAAAGAAAGAATAAATATGAAAAGGAGCAAGTACTGAGTACAATACTAGAAAATGGAAAATAGTGCAATGGTCAATCAACAATGCACAAGAGTGTGAATCATATGAGCTTTTTCAAATCTATTTATGCAATATATGAAAAAACATTGTGCAAACTGAAAGATTTATAACGAAAATCGCTAAGGGTCGGCGACCGTCAGTTCGTATATTACCTAGAGCTACAGTTTATAGAGACAATTCAAAATACATTTATATTTTGAAAAAAGAAATTCAAAGAAAACTCTTTCTTCAAATATAACACGTGAATCAAATCTGGTAGTATTGAGACGACAGAGAAAACTAAGAATAGGTCGATAAAAATGTGAAAATGTAGATAAGTAGGCGGAATAGACTTATGATTCAATTATTTTCATAATATTTAAGATTGAATTTTCATACTTTTTTCTCAACCATGTCATTATTTTTTATAAATAAACACGTGCAATAGGTGACGGCAGACCTCAGGAACTGAAGACTACCAGCAGTATCTCGACCTCCTGTTATCTGAAACAATTGTTCAAAACATACTGAAGATATGTACACACTTTAATACAAATTACTAATAAGATACACCCACCAGAGCCAAAAATAAATCCTTGTGGGACTCGTCAGTGGTGCTAAGGACCAAACGTGTTAATACCTAGCAAGCGACGGAGGAAACTCAAAAGCGTTCCCGCGAAATGTCAAACAATAACAAAGTCGCCAGATTCCCTGCAAAGGAAGCCCAGTCTCGGTGATGTTTAGAGGTAATACACAGTAAGACGAATGGTTCAGAAGTGCTGGTTAAAGTCTCATCAACACATTGGAGCCATATATAATTCATAGTCCACTCAATTTATCTGTGTATGAAGTTTAATGAATTTGTTTTAATAGTTTTCGAGGTATGTTTCAGGAACACTGGAATCAGTGAATTTGATTATCTGTTTCCATGCCCATCAACGACATTACAAAACTGAAATATCAAAATCTTCATCTTTATGACAGAAGACGCTACGACTAGCATTTTATTGAACGAGATACAGGCCGGAAACGCTGAAATCAGTGAATGTGATTAATTGTTCCATGTTACCACGGAAATATTGAAACTGGAAACTGTTTCTTAGCAAAAGGCGCCACTAGACAACTAGATTGATGTGTGTAGAATGAATTGTGAAAGTATCCTGAACGACTTATGACATATGATTTGAAAACGCAATCAGCCGGACGGACGAAACCTATTTGTCTATCAACTGTCAACCATCTTTGGGCTTTGGATAAAATCTGGGTGAGGAGGATGGGGAAACAGATAAATATCCATACCTTGGTTACGTGTACAATAACATTAAGCATATATAAATAGGAAGGCGTATTTACACGCGCATATGTGTCCTTATAATACCATATGCGTGCTAATGACTATATACGAAGTGCATGTACGTATTAATATATAGTCCAACCCGTATATCTGTATATATGTGGTAAGTGATACGTATGCAATAACTAGTATATGATGGCTAAATTGGTAGCTTATGCATGTTATTAAAACTAAATGCCTTGATTAAATCAAAAACACTTCTGGTTGCGTACATTCAAATGTATATTCATACATAAAAAACAACATTTTTTTACAAAATATTTCCTGGATAGGAGGTGAAAATATTGGAACTACATTTCGTTTCGTATGTCTCCAAAAAAGGAAGAAAACAGAATCGTTAGACATGAATACACGTACCCTATATTTGCTTTGTGTAGGAAATGAATATTCTGTGGTTTTGAGTCGCGCACTGACATGACCAATCCTTCTAGTGTACACCTGGTAGTCTCAAAATGTTGATGGTCTCGCTAAACCACACATATTACTGTTCTGTGTGACCTGCTATAGGTTCTTTATACCCAGATAGAAGGCTATCGGACATGGTAGTGTCCTTATCCGCAATAATTTCACCTATTTATAATCATAATAATTCTAAATTAAATATAATTTTAAAACATTAGATTCCATTACTCAACAGATATGGGGAATGCAATTGACAAGATAAAAACATTCATAAAAATATGACTATATTTTGAACATATTATGGAACAGTTTGCGCACGTGATTTATTTTTTCTCAATGTATGTATGCTTCGGATACGGCTATCACACATAAATGCGGTTTTAACTCATTGCAATCACTACTTCTCACCAAACTGCTTTCAGTGTCCTCAGACAAAAGTGCAACCCAGTGTGTCACAGATAAACACTTTATCTAGCCAATATCACATTATATTTTCGTGTGAATGTAATGCAGAAGAAAAGACAGTGTTAATTGAGGATATGCAGCATTTTAAACAAAACGCATTAGTGTAGAAAAAACAGTATTTACCATTTTGTTCAGCGTGCATACCGGAAACCCGTTTCAAACAATTCTGGTGCAGAACATGGGTGAAAAGATTTGTTTGTACGAACAATTTTCATTGGCCGAGAAACAACCAATCAAACATAGGATAACAACCGTATTTAGGAAGTTGAATGAACGATACTCTCTAAAACCGCAAAGTTAAACTGATGAATTGAAAAGGAGAAGAGATAACTTAAGGTCAGAACCATTTGTGCATAACAAAATACAATTGTTGTATTTAATAGCACATTAGTTTTTGTACATGACTGGATCTCTAATGTGATGATACTGCATTATAATTCAGTAAATGGAATTAAATATCACAAATAACTAGATATTGTGAACAGTTTCTAAGAGCTTACATGTATGTTAAAACTTGCAAGTTGAAAGTTTCAAAATAAAAAAAAACAATAACGGAGATATGAAAACGTTTTATAAATGTCCTACATCAACGACACTACTCATAAAAATACAGCAAATGGCACCCAACATATCTAATCAGCATCATAAAACGGCACCCACGGTATAGGAATATATCTAATTAACACCAACAAATGACACCCATTGTATAGAAATAATATATGATGTTTAATCAACACCAATCAATGACACCCACGGTTTAGAAATATATCTAATTAACAATATCAAATGTCACCCACGGTATAGAAATATCTAATCAACACCAATCAATGACACCCACGGTATAGAAATATATCGAATTAACAATATCAAATGTCACCCACGGTATAGAAATATCTAATCAACACCAACAAATGACACCCATGGTATAGAAATATCTAATTAACACCAACAAATGACACCCACGGTATAGAAATAATATATGATGTTTAATCAATACCAATCAATGACACCCACGGTATAGAAATATCTAATCAACACCAACAAATGACACCAACGGTATAGATATATCTTACTAGCACCAACAAATGACACCCACGGTATAGAAATATCTAATTAACACCAACAAATGACACCCACGGTATAGAAATATCTTACTAACACCTACAAATGACACCCACGATATAGAAATATTTAATTAACACCAACAAATGACACCCACGGTATAGAAATATCTTACTAAAACCTACAAATGACACCCACGGTATAGAAATATTTAATTAACACCAACGAATGACACCCACGGTATAGACATATTTCTTACTAACACAAATAAATGACACCCACGGTATAGAAATATTTAATTAACACCAACAAATGACACCCCCGGTATAGATATATCTTACTAGCACCAACAAATGAAATCAAAAACAGTTGTAAAAGCGTCCTTATAGTGATCGCTTATACGACCAACGTCACAAAAAATGTACAGGCAAAGAAAATCATATTTTTTATTCCAGATGCAATTAATAATTTTTATTTTCACTTCAAATTTGAAAGGTAAAATAAGTTAATTTTTAAAACTAGCTTTAACATTTGATATCGTACAAAAATATTCAACGATTTTTTTTAATCGACAATTACAACTTTTTGTCGGAGATGTACATTGTTAAGCAACGCCCTGTCGATGTACACATTTTGCCGACTATTGTATGTCAGGAATGTTGTTATTTCAAAGCTTCATATTTCTGTGGCATTACAAAAAAATAAGTAAATTTAATTTATTTTTCGATGATTTTGATACCGATTTAATTTCATCTTTTTTTATTATTATTTGTTTTATTTATTTAAATGATGAAACAGACAATCGATTTCTCCTTTGATTTTAATATGTATCTTTTTTTCCGATTTTAAAGAGGCTTACCCGCAGACGGACCGGTAAACGGCACATCTCCGATCACTAAATAAACTTCAGTACACGTTTCTATGTGACAAAATGAGAGGCTTTCCGACTTTATTTCTTGAAAACAATTACAGAATATGTATTCAAAAGACGTTTTAAAACTCAACCTGAGAGGGAAATATATGGAATATAACGGCAAATCTTCTTTGTAAATCGCCGCTGCCTTTGAAGTTATCATTGTGCGGCACTGTGCACGTGCTTGTTTCTTTGATGTGTCAATCAAATTAGACTTATTGCGGGTTGCGATTAAATAAATAATATTTTAAAATGAGGTTTTAATATCACTTTTCAGCGTTTTATAAGGAAAATAAAATGAAAAAAACTCAACAATTCCAACAATCTATCATGTGTAAAAAATCTTTTTCTATTAGTCAATTTTTCTGATCTCTCTGCGGGCAAGCCTCTTTAACTTTTACCGGAAAAAAAAGTTAAAATTGTAATCCATTTCTACACTTTTTATTTTCGGTATTTCTCTATTATAGTGAAGGATAGCTGGTTTTAGTTTATGTAATAAACCATATTTAACATTTTTCTATCCGCTTATTTTTATAACTCTTTGTTGATTATGAATAATAATAAGATCATACACTTGCAAAAGGGCAAATAATATGCATTATTTAGTGATTCAGCAATGGTGATTGTAGAAATGTGATGTGACGGAATGTACACACTTCATGATATTTCAAATCTTTTTTAAAACATCACCAGCAAAATTAAATGAAATTGTCACAAAAATGAATATACAACATTTTATGAGCATATCAACCTTCCAATATACCAAAACGTGAGTTTTCATCAATTTCTATATTCTTGAAAATTGATTTTGTGTGACTCACTCTGCTCGGATCAACATCAATTCTAAAACGAAGACAGATGGGTCAACCAAACAATAGTTATATTTATCACTTTTTTTAAGAAATTACTTTAATGTAATTTGGAGATTAAATGTTGCTGTATGACACATATGTTACAATTCATAGTGTACTATAAAGAAAGAAAAATGAAGAGAATATCAAATCAACGTTCCTCATATCATTGTTTACTCTCAATTTGTATAGAAAGTTGTCAATATCTTTTTATTTTTTTTTTATTTTGACAATCCCTTGAGATTGTTGGTGATAGACACTACTGTAGACTTGTCGGTATCCTTGAATAGTGACACTAATCAGAATATACACATGCAAAATTATAAAGTTATGAACATTTACACCTCACCATCAAGATTTGACATTTCATTCGACCTCTTCAAGTGTTTTTCTCGCGATCCATGATCAACACTTTTAAGCCCTTGGTATCACTGACGAGTCCTGGGAGGACGAAACAGTTGTATATTGCGCCGTTTAATTCAGTTTTGGCTCTGCTATGTCTAACTCACGATTTGCATTCTTTTTTACAATATTTCTACATGCAATTTATCCAAAAAGAGTCTCCAGATTGGTGATATATTAAAAAAAAAACAGATGCAGATCTCAAAATAAGATATGAATGAAAAAAAGGAAAATCAATATTTCACAATTTATAAGAATCTCGGACAATACTGCATAGAAGAAAAATAATTCAGCCAATCAATATAATATTATATTTGTCATCTATTTTGGATTAAAAATACGTTCAATGAAATTTGGAGGATAAATGATGTTTGGGTATGACAGGGAAATAAAACAATGATAAATTGTTTCAAATGAACAAAATAAAAATGAGAGGGCGCTTCACACATCATTATTAACTCTCAATTTGAATTGAAGGTGCTAACATCTTGTTTTAGTAAAATCCTTTGAGACTGATGGTGGTAGACACTGATGTGGACTTTACCATATAATTAATAATTACGTCAAACAATTGTCATGTTATTGATCACAACGTGATATCCTTGTGATATATATATATATTAATTAATAACCACGTGATACCATTGTAATATAATTAATAATCACTTGACCTTGTCATGTAATTAATTAAAACGTGATGTCTTTGTCAAATAATAAATAATCACGTACAATCCTTAATTACCATGTAATAGCATTGCCATATAATTAATTACCACATGGTAGCATTATCATGTAATTAATTACCACATGATAGCATTGTCATATAATTAATTACCAAATGATAGCATTGCCATATAATTAATTACCACATGATAGCATTGTCATATAATTAATTACCACATGATAGCATTGTCATGTAATTAATTACCACATGATAGCATTGCCATATAATTAATTAGAACGTAAAAATGTTGGCGTATGTTTAATAATCACATACTATCATTGTCATTTAATTAATTACTATATGATATCATTGTAATTGAATTATTAACCACGTGATAACATTGCCGTTTAATTAACTACCACGTGATATCCTTCTCACATATTCTTCTACCACATGATAGTTTTGTCATATAATTAATTACCACATGATGTCCTTGTCATATATTTAAATTATATGTGCTATCCTTGTTACAAAGAGAAGGGGTTATAATGAACGGGAGGAGGGACTGTATAAGGGGAGTAGGGGCGATATGAAGTGAGCGCACTTAATAAGGGGGAGTAGGGGCGATATGAAGTGAGGGGACTGTATTAGGGGAAGTAGGGGCGGTATGAAGGGACGGACAATCTTAGGGTAGTAGGGGTGGTATTAAGGGACGGACGGTATTAGGGGAGTAGGGGTGGTATTAAGGGACGGGATGTATTAGGGGAGTAGAAGTGGTATTAAGGGACGGACTGTATTAGGGGAGTAGGGGTGGTATTAAGGGACGGACTGTATTACGGGGGAGGGATGGTATAAAGGGACGGACGGTATTAGGGTAGTAGGGGTGGTATGAAGGGACGGACTGTATTAGGGGAGTAGGGGTGGTATTAAGGGACGGACTGTATAAGGGGGAGTAGGGGTGGTATGAAGTGAGGGGACTGTATTAGGGGGGGGAGTAGGGGTGGTATGAAGTGAGGGACTGTATTAGGGGGAGTAGGGGTGGTATGAAGTGAGGGGACTGTATAAGGGGAGTAGGGTGGTATGAAGTGAGGGGACTGTATTAGGGGGAGTAGGGGTGGTATGAAGTGAGGGGACTGTATTAGGGGAGTAGGGGTGGTATGAAGTGAGGGGACTGTATTAGGGGAGTAGGGCGGTGTATGAAGTGAGGGGACTGTATTAGGGGAGTAGGGGCGGGTATGAGTGTGGGGACTGTATTAAGGGGAGTAGGGGTGGTATGAAGTGAGGGGACTGTATAAGGGGGAGTAGGGGTGGTATGAAGTGTAGGGGACTGTATTAGAGAGGAGTAGGGGTGGTATGAAGTGAGGGGACTGTATTAGGGGGAGTAGGGGTGGTATGAAGTGAGGGGACTGTATTAGGGGGAGTAGGGGTGGTATGAATTGAGGGGACTGTATTAGGGGGAGTAGGGGTGGTATTAAGGGACTGACTGTATTACGGGGGGTAGGGGTGGTATTAAAGGACGGACTGTATTAGGGGAGTAGGGGTGGTATTAAGGGACGGGATGTATTAGGGTGGTAGGGGTGGTATTAAGGGACGGACTGTATTAGGGTAGTAGGGGTGGTATTAAGGGACGGTCTGTATTAGGGGAGTAGGGGTGGTATTAAGGGACTGACTGTATTACGGGGGTAGGGGTGGTATTAAGGGACGGACTGTATTAGGGGAGTAGGGGTGGTATTAAGGGACGGACTGTATTAGGGTGGTAGGGGTGGTATTAAGGGACGGACTGTATTAGGGTAGTAGGGGTGGTATTAACGGACGGTCTGTATTAGGGGAGTAGAGGTGGTATTAAGGGACGGACTGTATTAGGGGAGTAGGGATGGTATTAAGGGACGGACTGTATTAGGGTAGTAGGGGTGGTATTAAGGGCCGGACTGTATTAGGGAGATGAGGGGCGGTATGAAGTGAGGGGACTGTATAAGGGGGAGTAGGGGTGGTATTAAGTGAGGGGACTGTATTAGGGGGAGTAGGGGTGGTATGAAGTGAGGGGACTGTATTAGGGGGAGTAGGGGTGGTATGAAGTGAGGGGACTGTATTAGAGGGAGTAGGGGCAGTATGAAGTGAGGGGACTGTATTAGGGGAGTAGGGGCGGTATGAAGTGAGGGGACTGTATTAGGGGAGTAGGGGTGGTATGGAGTGAGGGGACTGTATTAGGGGGAGTAGGGGCAGTATGAAGTGAGGGGACTGTATTAGGGGGAGTAGGGGTGGTATGAAGTGAGGGGACTGTATTAGGGGGAATAGGGCTGGTATGAAGTGAGGGGATTGTATTAGGGGGAGTAGGGGCGGTATGAAGTGAGGGGACTGTATTAGGGGGAGTAGGGGTAGGTATGAAGTGAGGGGATTGTATTAGGGGGAGTAGGGGCGGTATGAAGTGAGGGGACTGTATTAGGGGGAGTAGGGGTGGTATGAAGTGAGGGGACTGTATTAGGGGGAGTAGGGGTGGTATGAAGTGAGGGGACTGTATTAGGGGGAGTAGGGGTGGTATGAAGTGAGGGGACTGTATTAGGGGGAGTAGGGGTGGTATGAAGTGAGGGGACTGTATAAGGGGGAGTAGGGGCGGTATGAAGTGAGGGGACTGTATTAGGGGGAGTAGGGGTGGTATGAAGTGTGGGGACTGTATTAGGGGGAGTAGGGGCAGTATGAAGTGAGGGGACTGTATAAGGGGGAGTAGGGGCGGTATGAAGTGAGGGGACTGTATTAGGGGGAGTAGGGGCGGTATGAAGTGAGGGGACTGTATAAGGGGGAGTAGGGGCGGTATGAAGTGAGGGGACTGTATTAGGGGGGAGTAGGGGTGGTATGAAGTGAGGGGGACTGTATTAGGGGGAGTAGAGGCGATATGAAGTGAGGGGACTGTATTAGGGGGGGTAGGGGCGGTATGAAGTGAGGGGACTGTATTAGGGGGAGTAGGGGTGGTATGAAGTGAGGAGACTGTATAAGGGGGAGTAGGGGTGGTATGAAGTGAGGGGACTGTATTAGGGGGAGTAGGGGTGGTATGAAGTGAGGTGACTGTATTAGGGGGAGTAGGGGTGGTATGAAGTGAGGGGACTGTATTAGGGGGAGTAGGGGTGGTATGAAGTGAGGGGACTGTATTAGGGGGAGTAGGGGTGGTATGAAGTGAGGTGACTGTATTAGGGGGAGTAGGGGTGGTATGAAGTGAGGGGACTGTATTAGGGGGATTAGGGGTGGTATGAAGTGAGGGGACTGTATTAGGGGGAGTAGGGGTGGTATGAAGGGAGGGGACTGTATAAGGGGGAGTAGGGGTGGTATGAAGTGTAGGGACTGTATAAGGGGAGTATGGCGGTATGAAGTACCTCCGTAATGATAAAAACTGGAAGAGGCCGAATGACCTCCGTAATTATTAAAACTGGAGGGGGCCGAATGAATTCCGTAATGATAAAAAATGGAATAGGACCGAATGAATTCCGTAATGATAAGATATTGACGGGGACCGAATGGCCTCCGTATTGATAAACACTTAAATATATGTTATATATGCTTAATTAATATATGTTTAAAACTTAGATGTCAAATAAGAATTTAAACAATACTTACATTTCCATTGTTTCCTTGTATGAAAATCTATAAAGTCAATATACATTTCGGCGTTATAAATCCAAGCGATAAACAGTACCGACCGAACAACAAAGACTTCCAGGAGAGGTGTTTAGTGGGATACACACTGATACTATATAATAACCGGACAGGAATATGTTTTGTTGCTTTTTCTCCGGAAAGGATCTGCATGCACTCGTTCACCCCTCAAGTACCTTGTCAGCACGGCTGTGGAGTACACCGATACACCCCAAACACATTCAAAAGCCACTCCGTGTAACTAACAGCTGTTTTATTACGTATTTATGATCAATCTCGTTCAGTTTATTAATTATGGTCTATAAAGTGAGATATGATCATCGTTAGTTCGATTCATCCCCCTTTTCGTACTATTGTACTCTTTCGCCACAAATCGAGCACTCCCCTTGAGCAAACTCGGTGGTTTGTATCGTATACAGATTTCCCCTTTTGAGGGCCCCTTGTGTGGGAGTAAAAACACCAATACACATAAACATATGTTAATATATAAGTACTGTCACCTTACATAGCTTATTTTATTAATTATATAACCACATATATATTATATACAGCTTGATATGTTGATATTTCCAAACTGTGTCTACGTTATCTGAGAATACATTGACATTGTTTACAAATTTCGAGAAGAAACTGCCATTAATTGGCTATTTAGAAGTAAGAATAAAATATAGGGAGTAATTCACCAAACCCTATAGGTCTGTATATGTGTAGCTTATGTATCAATGATTATCACTCCTTAGAATAAGGAGATCGGGCAAAATTTCACAGGTCATAAATCTTTCATAATCATTCCAACAAATGTTTATAAATATAAACAAACCGTTAAATTAAAAACAAGATAAGTCTAGATACAAGTATACTAGCCTCATTGATAGCAGCCTTCTCATTGATGGTATTCGGGGTATCAAAGTATTATAAACATTTTTATTGTCGGAACTGACAATTTACTTTAAGTTAAGAAGGTTCTTCGAGATATTAGGGTTCGGTAAAACGAAGTTTGACTTTACACGGATTTTACTCTTATTACATGCGGTGTATTACACGCCGATTTCAGATATCTTAATGTGATAAGTGACGTAATAACCGCGTCAAACACATCGACCGAGGAATGTTTAGTCTATTTACCTCCAGGCAATTTCAAACGACTGTACAAAAATCACATACGCACTTTAAGATACCAAAATTAATATAGATTTTGATTTAAACGTATTGTATTTGTCAAAACAAAAATGGGATTAGACACAAGTATAAAAATTATACTCCGTCTTTTCCCGTATAACATAAATGATGAAATGACCGAAAATAATAAGGACAATTGATGATGATATGAACATGTCAAAAATAGCTATAAGATAAATTTACCATATATTAAGTGCATTTAGCTAAATTGCTTGCTCTAATAGAATTGTCAATTCATTGTTATTAGGAGCAACAATAGTGAATGATGCACACATACACAAAACGTGCTGCATGTATTACAGATAAACTTCAATTATCCGAGTAAATGACGATATTACTTATTAACATATTCATATGTATACATGTATGCAATTACATATAATATAAATAAATATACCAACAGATTATAAGCTTCGATAGACTTAGACTATTGAAATACATTACATTTAACATAAGGAAAATAGTTTTTACACAAGAACTGCAATAACTAATAAACTTTATCAGTAAATAGCATATTTTTAAAAAAGAAACCTATTCATTAGTTTGCATCCTGATAGCCAATTGACAGAGTACACCGCAGACCGCTAGACACATCCAGACACTCACTACGCAAATAGCACCGCACCATAAATGTCTGTTCTTTCTTGTACCACATCACAGATCCCGTCTCCGGTAATTCCGAGCTGTAAACCCCCTGCTGGTGCGGACGCGGTGCACCATGTCAACTTAGTTATCACAATGCCACCAAGATGTTAGGATAATTGTATGTTAACTGAATTAATTAATGAAAACGTTTAGTATGGCCAATACAGTCTTGGACTTATACAAATATAGTACGGCGTTCGTGTCAGAACCGAATGGCAACATATTTGTTGATATATCAAGTAAATTCAACACGTTAGTAATTTTGTGTATCAATATATTTCTAGACCACAAATAATGGACATTCTAACAAAACATTTTCTATACCATCAGAGCATCTACGCATAGGCGACTCGATTACATTAATACGTTTTAGATCTGTACTTAAAGCGCTACATTTATACCTAAGACTTTTATGCAAGATATTCAATTTTCGATCACCTGAAGATTATTTTCCTTTTAAAACAATTTTACCTTTAAATGTAGAAATAGTATTACATAAACGGGTTAGAATATCAAGATTGTTCCATAGTTTTGTTGTATCAAGTATCAATGATCTTTCAGATACAGTTAGTCCTGTTCTTCAAATACTTAAGTATTTTGGTTCCTCAAATTGTAATTACTAACAGTGTGTACTGGATTGGGCATAATGTCATGTAAATAGGAAGGGGTAAGGTTATCGTGTATTTTGTAAAATAAAGTAAGTTTTCTAAATTTACGACGATCACTTAAAGTATCACATCCTGTTTTATAATATAAACTCTGTCGACTTGTGAAGATAGGGAGACCAGTGGCAATACTGGCAGCTTCTAACTGAAGTTTCTCTAACTTTTCTGAATTAAATTCATCCCATAGTTCGCAAGCTTATTCCAAAAGATGTCTGATAAAATCAGTGTACAATTCTGACAATGTATCTCTATTTCATTAGATTGTAAATACAACGTTATGTTTAGTGTTTACACTGCCGCTTCATTGTATACATCTACTTTTACTTCTTCAAAGTCCTTACTTGCTTCCCACATAACGCTTCTTCGTTTTTTCTAATCTGACTAGTGAAAGCGACAATTTGCATTCGGTTGTTTTGTTTCCTAAATTGCAATACATGACTAAAAGTGTGTCGGACAATGAACAGACCCCAGGGCCTTCCTCACAGTGACTGGTATGTCTTGGACAAGGGACAGACCCCAGGGCCTTCCTCACAGTGACTGGTATGTCTTGGACAAGGGACAGACCCCAGGGCCTTTCCCACAGTGACTGGTATGTCTTGGACAAGGGACAGACCCCAGGGCCTTCCTCACAGTGACTGGTATGTCTTGGACAAGGGACAGACCCCAGGGCCTTCCTCACAGTGACTGGTATGTCTTGGACAAGGGACAGACCCCAGGGGCCTTCCTCACAGTGACTGGTATGTCTTGGACAAGGGACAGACCCCAGGGCCTTCCTCACAGTGACTGGTATGTCTTAGACAAGGGACAGACCCCAGGGCCTTCCTCACAGTGACTGGTATGTCTTGGACAAGGGACAGACCCCAGGGCCTTCCTCACAGTGACTGGTATGTCTTGGACAAGGGACAGACCCCAGGGCCTTCCTCACAGTGACTGGTATGTCTTGGACAAGGGACAGACCCCAGGGCCTTCCCCACAGTGACTGGTATGTCTTGGACAAGGGACAGACCCCAGGGCCTTCCTCACAGTGACTGGTATGTCTTGGACAAGGGACAGACCCCAGGGCCTTCCTCACAGTGACTGGTATGTCTTGGACAAGGGACAGACCCCAGGGCCTTTCCCACAATGACTGGTATGTCTTGGACAAGGGACAGACCCCAGGGCCTTCCCCACAGTGACTGGTATGTCTTGGACAAGGGACAGACCCCAGGGCCTTCCCCACAGTGACTGGTATGTCTTGGACAAGGGACAGACCCCAGGGCAGGGGAAGGGAAATTTCCCTCACTTTGACTCATATGTCTTGGCCAGGGGACAGAACGCAAAGCCTTCCTGACAGTGATTCTGGTAATGCCTTCCTCACAATAACATACTAGAGTCCACGCAGCAGTGATAAATGAAAGATGAATCCAACTTCAATTAGGAAAAATAATAAAGGATAGAGATAATGTAAACAAAATACTGAAACTAGCTATTTCATTTACATACACATTGCGACGGTGACTTAATTTAACTAGTTAAACTAATTACACCTAATCCGTGTACAATGAAGTGGACAACTCTATCTGAATTCTTATTCAAGTATAGTTAATACTTTTCTTTTATAGAAAATACTATGTTAGGATAGGGAAAACTTTTTAGGAGAGAGATTGTTTTTTAGGAAAAAGAGAATATTTTGTTGAGATAGAGAATATTTTGTTGAGATAGAGAATATTTTGTTGAGATAGAGAATATTTTGTTGAGATAGCGAATACTTTTTTTGGGAAAAGGAATAATTTGCTGATATAATGAATACTTTGTAGGGATATATTTTTTCAGTTCTGATAGAGAACACTTTGTTGGGATAGATAATTTTTTGTTTAAATAGTGAATATTTTGCTGGGATAGAGAATCCTTTGTTTAAATTGTGAATATTTTGCTGGGATGAAGAAAACATTGTTGTGAGGATAGAGAATATAATGTTGGGATAGGGAACACTTTGTTAGGATTTTGAATACTGGGTTGGGATAGAGAATACTGTGTTGGGATAGAGAATACTTTGTGCGGATAGAGAATACTGTGTTGGGATAGAGAATACTTTGTGCGGATAGAGAATACTGTGTTGGGATAGAGAATACTGTGTTGGGATAGAGAATACTGTGTTGGGATAGAGAATACTGTGTTGGGATAGATAATACTTTGTGCGGATAGACAATACTTTGTTTGGATGGGAAAGAAAATACTTTGCTTGGATAGAGAATTTTCTATTGGGATAGAATAAACATTGAATATGGAATATATTGTTTGGATAGAGAATACTTCGTTGGGGTAGTGAAAACTTGGTCGGAATAGAGAATACGTCGTTGGGATAGGATATATTTGTTGGGATAGGGAATAGTTTGAAGGATAGGGATTTTTTTTAGGCCTATCAGTGTAAGGATAGAAAAGCCTTTATCATTTTTTTCCGTTTGCCAAGTTACAACCCTTCCATGGTCACACAGGGAAATTGTAGGAATGTCAATCATGTTTTGAATTAAAGTAATTGTTTATGATAATACTAATACGTTGTAAAGGAAAGTCTATAACAACCATTACTACCTATATATATAATCTACTTTCATGTCGTAAGTCCCGATTAATTGGTAACCACCATGAACCACGATAGTTGTGAAGGACGATAAAATCAGAGGATGCGCTATAGCAAATGAAGTACGAAAAAGATGAATTGAAAATCATTGTTAAAGAAGAATGATCAAAACACCACCTAAACCAAGAGTTGAAACCACAACAATCGCCACAGATAGAAATGAAAGTCTTCTAGGACTCGTCCGTGATGTTAGGGACATCATACAGCAGTTTTTTTCTAGGACTCGTCAGTGATGTTAGGGACATCATACAGCAGTTTTTTTCTAGGACTCGTCCGTGATGTTAGGGACATCATACAGCATTTTTTTCTAGGACTCGTCAGTGATGTTAGGGACTTCATGCAGCTATTTCCTCTTTCTAGGACTCGTCAGTGATGTTAGAGACATCATACAGCTGTTTCGTCTTTCTAGGACTCGTCAGTGATGTTAGGGACTTCGTACAGCAGTTTTTTTCTAGGACTCGTCAGTGATGTTAGGGACATCATACAGCTATTTCCTCTCTAGGACTCTATGGGCATCATAGAGATGTTTCGTCCTTCTAGGACTCTTTAGTGATGCTATAGGTACAAAAAAAAAGACATAAAAATGGGTCTGATGGAACTTGAACGACAACATGAAGAATCAAAGGAGTTGAATGTCATAACTAAACATTGAACGGAACATACGGCAGCTTTAGGGCGTAAGATAAAATAAGCACGTGAGAAGGGCGTGGATGTATATTACCTGGACCGTTGTCCGTGTAATAGTACATGTAACCCCCGAATATAAGCACCACCTTTGTTAGAGTTCGGGTATCAGATAACGTGCCAGTTGACAGGTAGCCATTATCTATATACAGTATACGATTACCATATCGACAATGAGTGTGACGTCATAATCATAATTTGAAATGTGACCAAACTTTAAACTGGAATATTAAACCACACTAAACCCGGATATAAGGTACTCCATTTTCTCTCCCTTTAATTAAAGGTGTCAGTGTCAATGTAGGCATTGTTAATTAAGAATATGACACGGTACAGCACCAACATATGTCAATCACTTAATCGACACATGGTACTCTTAACCTGAAGTCACCCAGTTTGGAAGTTATTTTATCCCTTATTTCAAAAGTCTGACAATTATGTGACATAAGTTTTGTCCGGGGATTCTTGAACTAATTAAACACAGTATTGCATCGATGTCAGTCTTGGTTTAGATTGGTTTAATTTGTTTAATGTCATATTAAAAGCTAGAGTCATTTCAGGACATGCCTTGGGTTTGGAGGTGGAGGAAAGCCGAAGTACCCATAGAAAAATCCGATCTACGATCAGGCAACTGCCCCACGTGGGTTTCGAACTCGCAACCCAGAAATCGAGGGCTAGTGATAAAGTGTCGGGACACCTTAACCACTCGGCGACCGATCAGCCAATCAGTTCATCAGCACGGTACATTCAATATGAAGCCATACTGTTTTTAATTCCCCCTTTTTTGTCCCTAATTTTACTGTTTGGGCAATTTTTTGGCCTCCAAATATCTAAAGCAATTAAGGCTCCAGTAAAATAATCGTGTAGTGCAAAGATTCGCGGACAGATTATACTCCATTTTTTCGTTAAGATGTATTTTTCTTCGCGCAGAAATCTGATATAAGGTATAAAATCATTCATCAAAATGCTTCAACGCCGTAAAGCACTAGCTACATTTCTAAAGATGATAAATTCCTGTCCGATTGAGGAAGGCCAGGTCACTAAAAGACAAGTTGAGAGGACGTTAAACAGTACCGTCCATAATAACCATTAAACTTACAGAAGTAAGAGTAGGCTACGGCCGCTACAGAGGACACTTACTTCAGAAGTAAGAGTAGACTACGGCCGTTACAGATGACTCTTGCTTCAGAAGTAAGAGTAGACTACGGCCGCTACAGAAGACACTTGCTTCAGAAGTAAGAGTAGACTACGGCCGCTACAGAGGACACTTACTTCAGAGGTAAGAGTAGACTATGGCCGCTACAGAGGACACTTACTTCAGAAGTAAGAGTAGACTACGGCCGCTACAGAGGACACTTACTTCAGAAGTAAGAGTAGACTACGGCCTCTATAGAGGACACTTACTTCAGAAGTTAAGGTAGACTACGGCCGCTACAGAGGACACTTACTTCAGAAGTTAAGGTAGACTACGGCCGCTAAAGAGGACACTAACTTCAGAGGTAAGAGTAGACTACGGCCTCTATAGAGGACACTTACTTCAGAAGTTAAGGTAGACTACGGCCGCTACAGAGGACACTAACTTCAGAGGTAAGAGTAGACTACGGCCGCTACAGAGGACACTTACTTCAGAAGTAAGAGTAGACTACGGCCGCTACAGAGGACACTTACTTCAGAAGTAAGAGTAGACTACGGCCTCTATAGAGGACACTTACTTCAGAAGTTAAGGTAGACTACGGCCGCTACAGAGGACACTAACTTCAGAGGTAAGAGTAGACTACGGCCGCTACAGAGGACACTTACTTCAGAAGTAAGAGTAGACTACGGCCGCTACAGAGGACACTTACTTCAGAAGTAAGAGTAGACTACGGCCTCTATAGAGGACACTTACTTCAGAAGTTAAGGTAGACTACGGCCGCTACAGAGGACACTTACTTCAGAAGTGAGAGTAGACTACGGCCGCTACAGAGGACACTTACTTCAGAAGTAAGAATAGACTACGGCCGCTACAGAGGACACTTACTTCAGAAGTAAGAGTAGACTGCGGCCGCTACAGAGGACACTTACTTCAGAAGTAAGAGTAGACTGCGGCCGCTACAGAGGACACTTACTTCAGAAGTAAAAGTACACTACGGCCGCTACAGAGGACACTTACTTCAGAAGTAAGAGTAGACTACGGCCGCTACAGAGGACACTTACTTCAGAAGTAAGAGTAGACTGCGGCCGTTACAGAGGACACTTACTTCAGAGGTAAGAGTACACTACGGCCGCTACAGAGGACACTTACTTCAGAAGTAAGAGTAGACTACGACCGCTACAGAGGACACTTACTTCAGAAGTAAGAGTAGACTACGGCCGTTACAGAGGACACTTACTTCAGTAGTAAGAGTAGACTACGGCCGCTACAGAGGACACTTACTTCAGTAGTAAGAGCAGACTACGGTCGCTACAGAGGACACTTACTTCAGAAGTAAGAGTAGACTACGGCCGTTACAGAGGACACTTACTTCAGAAGTAAGAGTAGACTATGGCCGCTACAGAGGACACTTACTTCAAAAGTAAGAGTAGACTACGGCCGCTACAGAGGACACTTACTACAGAAGTAAGAGTAGACTATGGCCGCTATAGAGGACACTTACTTCAGAAGTTAAGGTAGACTACGGCCGCTATAGAGAACACTTACTTCAGTAGTAAGAGTAGACTACGGCCGCTACAGAGGACACTTACTTCAGTAGTAAGAGTAGACTACGGCCGCTACAGAGGACACTTACTTCAGAAGTAAGAGTAGACAACGGCCGTTACAGAGGACACTTACTTCAGAAGTTAAGGTAGACTATGGCCGTTACAGAGGACACTTACTTCAGAAGTAAGAGTAGACTACGGCCGCTACAGAGGACACTTACTTCAGAGGTAAGAGTAGACTACGGCCGCTACAGAGGACACTTACTTCAGAAGTAAGAGTAGACTACGGCCGCTACAGAGGACACTTACTTCAGAAGTAAGAGTAGACTACGGCCGCTACAGAGGACACTTACTTCAGAGGTAAGAGTAGACTACGGCCGCTACAGAGGACACTTAATTCAGAAGTAAGAATAGACTACGGCCGCTACAGAGGACACTTACTTCAGAGGTAAGAGTAGACTACGGCCGCTACAGAGGACACTTACTTCAGAAGTAAGAATAGACTACGGCCGCTACAGAGGACACTTACTTCAGAGGTAAGAGTAGACTACGGCCGCTACAGAGGACACTTACTTCAGAAGTAAGAGTAGACTATGGCCGCTATAGAGGACACTTACTTCAGAAGTTATGGTAGACTACGGCCGATACAGAGGACACTTACTTCAGAAGTAAGAGTAGACTACGGCCGCTACAGAGGACACTTACTTCAGAAGTGAGAGTAGACTACGGCCGCTACAGAGGACACTTACTTCAGAAGTAAGAGTAGACTACGGCCGCTACAGAGGACACTTACTTCAGAAGTAAGAGTAGACTATGGCCGCTATAGAGGACACTTACTTCAGAAGTTATGGTAGACTACGGCCGATACAGAGGACACTTACTTCAGTAGTAAAGGAGACTACGGCCGCTACAGAGGACACTTACTTCAGAAGTTAAGGTAGACTACGGCCGCTACAGAGGACACTTACTTCAGAAGTAAAAGTAGACTACGGCCGCTACAGAGGACACTTACTTCAGTAGTAAAGGAGACTACGGCCGCTACAGAGGACACTTACTTCAGAAGTTAAGGTAGACTACGGCCGCTACAGAGGACACTTACTTCAGTAGTAAGAGTAGACTACGGCCGCTACAGAGGACACTTACTTCAGAAGTAAGAGTAGACTACGGCCGCTACAGAGGACACTTACTTCAGAAGTAAGAGTAGACAACGGCCGTTACAGACGACACTTACTTCAGAAGTTAAGGTAGACTACGGCCGCTACAGAGGACACTTACTTCAGAAGTAAAGGTAGACTACGGCCGCTACAGAGGACACTTACTTCAGAAGTAAGAGTAGACTACGGCCGCTACAGAGGACACTTACTTCAGAAGTAAAGGTAGACTACGGCCGCTACAGAGGACACTTACTTCAGAAGTAAGAGTAGACTACGGCCGCTACAGAGGACACTTACTTCAGAAGTAAAGGTAGACTACGGCCGCTACAGAGGACACTTACTTCAGAAGTAAGAGTAGACTACGGCCGCTACAGAGGACACTTACTTCAGAAGTAAGAGTAGACTACGGCCGCTACAGAGGACACTTACTTCAGAGGTAAGAGTAGACTACGGCCGCTACAGAGGACACTTACTTCAGAAGTTAAGGTAGACTACGGCCGCTACAGAGGACACTTACTTCAGTAGTAAGAGTAGACTACGGCCGCTACAGAGGACACTTACTTCAGATGTAAGAGTAGACTACGACCACGACAAAGGACACTTACTTCAGTAGTAAGAGTAGACTACGGCCGCTACAGAGGACACTTACTTCAGAAGTAAGAGTAGACTACGGCCGCTACAGAGGACACTTACTTCAGAAGTAAGAGTAGACTACGGTCGCTACAGAGGACACTTACTTCAGAAGTTAAGGTAGACTACGGCCGCTACAGAGGACACTTAATTTAGAAGTTAAGGTAGACTACGGCCGCTACAGAGGACACTTACTTCAGAAGTAAGAGTAGACTACGGCCGATACAGAGGACACTTACTTCAGAGGTAAGAGTAGACTACGGCCGCTACAGAGGACACTTACTTCAGAAGTAAGAGTAGACTACGGCCGCTACAGAGGACACTTAATTCAGAAGTAAGTGTACACTACGGCCGCTACAGAAGACACTTACGTCAGAAGTAAGAGTAGACTACGGCCGCTACAGAGGACACTTACTTCAGAAGTAAGAGTAGACTACGGCCGCTACAGAGGACACTTACTTCAGAAGTAAGAGTAGACAACGGCCGTTACAGAGGACACTTACTTCAGAAGTTAAGGTAGACTATGGCCGTTACAGAGGACACTTACTTCAGAAGTAAGAGTAGACTACGGCCGCTACAGAGGACACTTACTTCAGAGGTAAGAGTAGACTACGGCCGCTACAGAGGACACTTACTTCAGAAGTAAGAGTAGACTACGGCCGCTACAGAGGACACTTACTTCAGAGGTAAGAGTAGACTACGGCCGCTACAGAGGACACTTACTTCAGAAGTAAGAATAGACTACGGCCGCTACAGAGGACACTTACTTCAGAGGTAAGAGTAGACTACGGCCGCTACAGAGGACACTTACTTCAGAAGTAAGAGTAGACTATGGCCGCTATAGAGGACACTTACTTCAGAAGTTATGGTAGACTACGGCCGATACAGAGGACACTTACTTCAGAAGTAAGAGTAGACTACGGCCGCTACAGAGGACACTTACTTCAGAAGTGAGAGTAGACTACGGCCGCTACAGAGGACACTTACTTCAGAAGTAAGAGTAGACTACGGCCGCTACAGAGGACACTTACTTCAGAAGTAAGAGTAGACTATGGCCGCTATAGAGGACACTTACTTCAGAAGTTATGGTAGACTACGGCCGATACAGAGGACACTTACTTCAGTAGTAAAGGAGACTACGGCCGCTACAGAGGACACTTACTTCAGAAGTTAAGGTAGACTACGGCCGCTACAGAGGACACTTACTTCAGTAGTAAGAGTAGACTACGGCCGCTACAGAGGACACTTACTTCAGAAGTAAGAGTAGACTACGGCCGCTACAGAGGACACTTACTTCAGAAGTAAGAGTAGACAACGGCCGTTACAGAGGACACTTACTTCAGAAGTTAAGGTAGACTACGGCCGCTACAGAGGACACTTACTTCAGAAGTAAAGGTAGACTACGGCCGCTACAGAGGACACTTACTTCAGAAGTAAGAGTAGACTACGGCCGCTACAGAGGACACTTACTTCAGAAGTAAAGGTAGACTACGGCCGCTACAGAGGACACTTACTTCAGAAGTAAGAGTAGACTACGGCCGCTACAGAGGACACTTACTTCAGAAGTAAAGGTAGACTACGGCCGCTACAGAGGACACTTACTTCAGAAGTAAGAGTAGACTACGGCCGCTACAGAGGACACTTACTTCAGAAGTAAGAGTAGACTACGGCCGCTACAGAGGACACTTACTTCAGAGGTAAGAGTAGACTACGGCCGCTACAGAGGACACTTACTTCAGAAGTTAAGGTAGACTACGGCCGCTACAGAGGACACTTACTTCAGTAGTAAGAGTAGACTACGGCCGCTACAGAGGACACTTACTTCAGATGTAAGAGTAGACTACGACCACTACAAAGGACACTTACTTCAGTAGTAAGAGTAGACTACGGCCGCTACAGAGGACACTTACTTCAGAAGTAAGAGTAGACTACGGCCGCTACAGAGGACACTTACTTCAGAAGTAAGAGTAGACTACGGTCGCTACAGAGGACACTTACTTCAGAAGTTAAGGTAGACTACGGCCGCTACAGAGGACACTTAATTCAGAAGTTAAGGTAGACTACGGCCGCTACAGAGGACACTTACTTCAGAAGTAAGAGTAGACTACGGCCGATACAGAGGACACTTACTTCAGAGGTAAGAGTAGACTACGGCCGCTACAGAGGACACTTACTTCAGAAGTAAGAGTAGACTACGGCCGCTACAGAGGACACTTAATTCAGAAGTAAGTGTACACTACGGCCGCTACAGAAGACACTTACGTCAGAAGTAAGAGTAGACTACGGCCGCTACAGAGGACACTTACTTCAGAAGTAAGAGTAGACTACGGCCGCTACAGAGGACACTTACTTCAGAAGTAAGAGTAGACTACGGCCGCTACAGAGGACACTTACTTCAGAAGTAAGAGTAGACTACGGCCGCTACAGAGGACACTTACTTCAGAGGTAGGAGTAGACTACGGCCGCTACAGAGGACACTTACTTCAGTAGTAAGAGTAGACTACGGCCGCTACAGAGGACACTTACTTCAGAAGTAAGAGTAGACTGCGGCCGCTACAGAGGACACTTACTTCAGAAGTAAGAGTAGACTACGGCCGTTACAGAGGACACTTACTTCAGAGGTAAGAGTAGACTACGGCCGCTACAGAGGAAACTTACTTCAGTAGTAAAGTAGACTACGGCCGCTACAGAGGACACTTACTTCAGAAGTAAGAGTAGACTGCGGCCGCTACAGAGGACATTTACTTCAGTAGTAAAGTAGACTACGGCCGCTACAGAGGACACTTACTTCAGAAGTAAGAGGGGACTATGGCCGCTACAGAGGACACTTACTTCAGTAGTAAAGTAGACTACGGCCGCTACAGAGGACACTTACTTCAGAGGTAGGAGTAGACTACGGCCGCTACAGAGGACACTTACTTCAGTAGTAAGAGTAGACTACGGCCGCTACAGAGGACACTTACTTCAGAAGTAAGAGTAGACTACGGCCGCTACAGAGGACACTTACTTCAGAGGTAGGAGTAGACTACGGCCGCTACAGAGGACACTTACTTCAGAGGTAAGAGTAGACTACGGCCACTACAGAGGACACTTACTTTAGAAGTGAGAGTAGACTACGGCCGCTACAGAGGACACTTACTCCAGAAGTAAGAGTAGACTACGGCCGCTACAGAGGACACTTACTTCAGAAGTAAGAGTAGGCTACGGCCGCTTCAGAGGACACTTACTTCAGAAGTAAGAGTAGACTACGGCCGCTACAGAGGACACTTACTTCAGAGGTAAGAGTAGACTACGGCCGCTACAGAGGACACTTACTTCAGAGGTAAGAGTAGGCTACGGCCGCTACAGAGGACACTTACTTCAGAGGTAAGAGTAGACTACGGCCGCTACAGAGGACACTTACTTCAGAAGTAAGAGTAGACTACGGCCGCTACAGAGGACACTTACTTCAGAAGTAAAAGTAGACTACGGCCGCTACAGAGGACACTTACTTCAGATGTAAGAGTAGACTACGGCCGCTACAGAGGACACTTACTTCAGAAGTAAGAGTACACTACGGCCGCTACAGAGGACACTTACTTCAGAGGTAAGAGTAGACCACGGCCGCTACAGAGGACACTTACTTCATAAGTAAGAGTAGACTATGGCCGCTACAGAGGACACTTACTTCAGAGGTAAGAGTAGACTACGGCCGCTACAGAGGACACTTACTTCAGAAGTTAAGGTAGACTACGGCCGCTATAGAGGACACTTACTTAAGAAGTAAGAGGGGACTATGGCCGCTACAGAGCATTAAATTAGTTTGTTTATTTCATTGATTTCTTGTTGACATGTCACTTACAATTGTATTGATTAAGTTACTGTCGCCATTCTCCATCAGATGTTTACCCTATATGACTCTTGATGTACAAATCATGTTTACTAAATGTATATAATAGCGAAGGTTCAACAAGGTGCGATACAGTACACGGCGTACTTAATTCTATAAATAACTGTTGGGAAAACCAGATTTTTGCGGTCACATCGTACGAACATTACAGGTCGGGACGTGTAAACAGTAAACAATCGTACCACCATCGCTGGTGAGTAAGGTGTTATAAAACAGCGGTCTTCACTCCACTACTTCCAAAAATACAACTCAAAAGCAAATATAAATTTGCCGTACTAGCGTGCCCGTGTAATAGCAGCCGGCGTTTAATCAAAATTATGCATGTTTAATGTATATACACCGATCTTTTGTACAAATATTCCGTACTCAAACGATATCGCTCCTCTGAAACAACATGATACAGATGTACATGAAACTTTGGAAAACTATTTGAATAGTAAAATACAATATCCCCCTCATCAGTATGCACCTGGCGCCCAGGAAAAACCGGAGATAGCCCCCGGAAACCTGTATCCGCGGTGGCGGGAAAACGACTATACCCTTACAGGTGTACCTAGGGGTAACGCTGGACCTGCGTTATCGAGGAAATATATACAATTGATATTTGTATTACATGTACACTCCATATTTTTCAAAAACAGGAAAAATCAAATGAAAAATTTAGCTGTGTCCGCCCTGCTGAGATGGCAGCTAGAAAGTGACCTCACGACCACGTGTACCCGAGTATGTACACGTGTACCCGCTCCCGCGGAGCGTGCGCCTAGCACGAGTAATACGATGTCGTTAAAGACAAATTATTCCCGCTATACTGACGAAACGCGGGAATATTTAAGTCTTCACTCCACTACTTCCAAAAATACAACTCAAAAGCAAATATAAATTTGCCGTACTAGCGTGCCCGTGTAATAGAAATAACAAAGAAAGGGAAAGGAAGACCGAGAATTAATCAATTAACTAAAAAGCTGAAAACGCGTACCCTATTAACTGAATATGAAACATATTTACAAACCGAGCTTTTGGGTCACCTTTAACCTTGCCTGTAACGAGTCTGCGACATAACCATCCTTAGCAGTTTCACTCTTCCATCGACCGTGCCTCTTAAAGCACCTGTCATTCACGCCGTTATTCGCGGCGACAGTGGCGCCCCCAGCGCGCAAACTGTGCAATCCAACATTTCTTACGTCACAAACTAAAGACAAACGCTTCGAAATGGCCTGTCGGGCCCCCGTGTAACTCAAACTCTTGTTCTTATGAATAAGCTTACACGTTGAACCGGAGCGGAAAATAGGCTTGAATAAAAATATATCCGACTGAAGATCAATCCCCGCGATTTCTATATATTTGAGAATCATGGCGTGGGGACATGCCGATGTCTGACCCTTACTGATAACTACTTCGCTACCGTGACGGTATTGGTCGGTTTTGCTTTTCCTGATCACTAAAATGAAATGGCTATCGAATATTTTTAGATCCGAACACAGCAGATTGCTAAGTTCATTAAAACGTAAAAAACCAGAAAAACACAATAAAATCATTGACAAGTCCCGAATAACGAGCAAATCCCTACTATCAGAAAACATGTTACATAAATGAATCAAAGTGTCCGTAGTAATTGGGTCCTTTTTGCAGACTGGCTTGCGTGACGTCCTTTTGGAAGACTCCATCAAATTACGAACGAAACTGTTAGTCGTGGGATCAGAATGTCCGTTGATATCATGTACCCATTTAATGGCGTACACAGTCGCAGAGATCACGGAAAATGAGGAACGCTTGTCCAACAGATAATTCAAATACAGAGCCAAATGCACTGGATTAGCAGGTAACGCACAGCAACTATGCGTAGAGCAAAAATGTTCCCACCTGCGAAACGTGTCAAAGTATTTCTTGTTGGTATTGTCGCTTTTGCTATTCAGGAGCCTGTCCGCCATATTACGCGATACATTGTGTAGCGCTGATTCCGCCGGTACCCCCGCAGCTCTGACGGCCTTGTCAACAGATCCTCGCAGACCTATGCCTGTTAAGAATAACAATCAATACATAAATATAACATGTTCAATGACGGAAATCTAATCGTAGTGCAAGCATGTTGAAAGATAATACACCTTTCTCAAAAATCCCGTTGTTCCCCCTGCCATCGATCGTTACCCTGTTTTTCGATAACGAGGTGTAATCTTTAACAAAACTGGCAAATTTGTCCCCCTGACATAAAACAGGCCAGAAAGCTGCTGAACGCCAAGCTGGAACCACTACTGTCCCATAGGCCTGGTCTGCCTTCATTTTGTCTAACATCTTACACACAAGCCGGGGAGGGGGCACTAACCAGTTGTTTACCCTCCCCCAGAACACGGTAAAAGCGTCAATAGCCTCCGTACCCGGACACCACCACCGGGAATTAAAACGAGTGCATTTTTTATTGTAATCTGAAGCGAAACGATCAACTTCATGTGGTCCCCACTTCTTCTCACAAACACCAAACACCCAAGCCTGAACAGACCAATCATCGGAATCAGAACATCTGCTGAGAAAATCAGCGGTTTTATTGCTATTTCTGGGCAACCACTGTGTTACCAGGTTAACACTATTACTGGACGTAAGCCTATGCATGTCCATAGCTACCTTCTGTAAGTGTGTTTTACCGCTACCGACCCGAGCGATTGAGCATGCGCCCTTGTTATCCATGAATAACCTGACATTGTGACCTCTGACCCTATCTATAGTAGTAAACAATACGCGCTTCGCTGCCTCCAACTCTCTCCACGTGGAACTACGCACGCGCTCGTCACTGTCCCATGTTCCTATGACCACGCAGTCACCATGCTCGTACAACCTTTCCACATTTGGAATAAAACCGTCGCCTTCAGCCAAGGCCAATGCCTCATGCATATAACCAGTGTCCTCGGCACTAAGTGTTTCATCTCCCTCCATAAGAGGATCCACACAGGGGATAACAAAACCTCCGTAACCTACCTCAGAGGCATCGGTACAAATTACCTTTGAACATTTGTTACTCTCCCTCAATGTCGACCCTTTGTCGTTTAAAGTTTGAACATTAGAAAGCCAAAATTCTATTTCGTTCAGCGCCTCTGCGCTCAAAAACACTCCAGCATTCCAGCTGGCTCTCGTCAACAAACTTGCGCTAAGTTCACGCGTACGCAATCGAACCATCGATCCTATTACACTGTGCATTGATATGACCAGCCCTACAATGCTGGCGATATACCTGGCCGAGAACAACAGTTGACCTCTGCTACAGACTAACGACATAGTGTGTTTCAACAATGACACCAATCTGTCAACCCTGTCGGTGGAAACTCTAAGCACGCCTTCTATCATTGCCCACGTGTACCCGAGCCACGTGACATCCTGGGATGGCTCCCATTGGCACTTTTCGTCCGCGATAAGGAAACCGTAATCTCTCAAACATCTCTTTACGCATTGACTGGCTACGTTAGCCCCGCCTACCGTACCATGACCACCAATGCCGTCGTCCAAAAACATAACTAGTTTGTGACCTTGACCACGCACGTGCTTGACTACCTGTCGTAAGACCTTTGTGAATATATAACCCGCCGTAGAGATACCAAACGGGAGAACGTTAAATACAAAGAATCGGCCGACTCCGCCCATTTCGACCTCGAAACCTAAGAAATTCCTATGCTCGGGATAAATTTCAATGTGATGATAGGCTGACTTTAAATCAAAAGTGAACAAAAAATCGCCTTGATGAAACAAATCTCGAGCAACCCTCGCATCCTCGTATTTAAATTTGAACTTGTGGAGAAACACATTTATGTGGCGACAATCTAAGACAAGACGCGGTTTACCTGCCCGGTTGTACGCTACTGTCAGAGGATTGACAACACGTGGCTGAACTTTGACCTCAGATATACAGCCAATGCTCAGTAAATTCTCAACCTCCGTGTTAACAAACTGAAGATTGTCACGAGCAGACTTATTGTTTCTCAAACGAACATTTGGAGGGATTTCTTTAAAAGGCAACTTATAACCGTCGGCTATTACCGATAAAACACTATCGCTAGCGCCAGTACCTTTCCAATAAGCTAAACACTTATTCAATCTACCAAACGGCGAAATCGCCCTTTTTACTCTAACCGCCGAGACGGTAGAAATATCGTTAAGCTCAACATGCTTAGTATCAAAAATACTACTTATCTTTTGACCGTTGCTGGGTCCACCGGCTGACATGGCTGGGCACTCTGACCTCCAATGTCCGGCCCTTCCACAACCATAGCACACCCCAGGCCTAGGGGTCCTGACGGGGATCACTTTGTCCGATTGTCCCGAGTGTTCAGCTGGGGTTGAGTAGGTACTACGTTGGTAAGGCGAATATCGAGATCTCCATTTAGTAGATTTTTGCTTAGCCGCCTTGATTTTACGGTCCGCTCTTGACCGGGCCCGGTCCATCCGTTTCTCGTCGTCCGAGTCGGAGGCGAGGGGATTAGAAATATACTCCTCGACGGCTTTCCATCCAGCCTCCGACGTGTCGGCCAGTTTGATAAGCTTCTGCCGATGATTAATCAAGTCCATACCTTCGGCAATAAGGGATTTGGTGGCCTGAGGGTCGTGTAGAGATATTTCATCGGCTTCTTGTAACTTAGAAGCGACCTTCCGGTTGAACTTGAATTGCTCTTCGCAGCTCTTTTTAGTGAATTTATGATTGTCCACACCGATAATATCCTGTCGTATTTGCGCTCGCTGAACATTGGAAATGTCAACCTGTTTTGCATGGATTTTGGCCTCTAATTCACCCAACTTCTCTGACATTAATACGTCCAAACGAGAGAACAACGCTGATTGTGCCTCATCGACAGTAGATTGTATATGTCTGTTAATTCCTGGATCCATGATGTTCTAGAGTACATGTATATAGGAGCGAATTTAGCTGTGTCCGCCCTGCTGAGATGGCAGCTAGAAAGTGACCTCACGACCACGTGTACCCGAGTATGTACACGTGTACCCGCTCCCGCGGAGCGTGCGCCTAGCACGAGTAATACGATGTCGTTAAAGACAAATTATTCCCGCTATACTGACGAAACGCGGGAATATTTAATGAATGAGGCGGCCATGTTCTAACAAACATCTGGTTGTGGTTTAATACAAGTAATGAATATCTGATGAATCTAGTTACATCAATGCCATATTTTGATGTCTGTAGATAAATAAAAAGGGAATATATTTGAATAAACTTAGCTAGTAAAATGTTAATGATTGAACATTGGTTGTCTTCTTTTCTTTATCAGTTGATATGTGACTAAGCTTCGACGACGACGACGACGACGATGACGACGACGATGATGATGATGTTCTTTTATATATAGATTTACTGTAATGTAAAATGGAGAGAGAAAAAAAAAACTACTACAAAAATCAAGTTATAATATGACATTCACATCATATGATAAGCTTCCGTAATATCTAATACATTATCACCATTATCACACGAAGTGTATGTGGTTCTGATAGGGAAACATGGAACAAAACGTAACATAGTTTGCCATGGTCTGAACAGAACGAACAACTCGTCATTCCTAATATACTTAAATGTCCATGTCACACAAGAAGTGGTCACTTGTGTTTGATCGACTAGGTTCTTCTTTGGCCACGTGTTTGACATCTTCAGTTTGACCATGTCACGGATTTAAAAAAAAAAAAAAGGTCTATTATTCCACTTTTCACGTCCGAATCACGAATCAAATCTCGCGGGATTTCATTGATCAATTATCAACATGGTGGTCCGATTGACTCACACATTCCTTGTTAGCCAGAAAACACGATTCGTCCATGTACCGACCACAGAGATCGGGTTTGGTAACACTCGAAATATCCCAGCTATCTCATACATGTAACAAACCTATAGGAAAGAAAATACTCACATTCTTTATTGACGCACACACGTGTCACAGAGGAGAACAAAGCATTACCGTCAATATTGGAAAACAATTTAAATATACTTAGATCAGTACGAAAACAATTACCCCCAGTCATTTATAGGATTTTGCTGAAATCATTTTCATTTTTTTTTGGACACAATTTTACAAAAATATTTTCTTGTGTTTTTCATATAAAAAAGTAAAATGCTATTAAAAAAATGATGTACATGTAACCATAGTAATGGATTTCTGGGTGTCAACAAGGAATTGTAACAGTATCAAAATTGTAATTTGGAAATGTTCGAATCGCTATCAGCCAATAAACAAAATCGCAAGAACAAAAACAATGAGTTACATTGTACCTCCGCCTCTAGAAGCTACAAGCTACACGTGTCCTATTGGTGTGGGATAATGAAGTAGATATGTAAAGGACGTTCAGGTTAAGAAATAATTATGTACTATACCAATCATCTTAACCATGGATCATCACTCCTATACACTGAGGACAACAGTAATAATTTTTAGATAATCATTTCATAGTTTTGCGAAACATGTTAACTAGAGTTTCAGATTTAATTTAAAGATTATGTAATACAAATGTTTCACATCTGTGCCTTGAACCAAAATATAAAAAAATAATCAAGCAAACAAACAAAATAAATAAATAAGATACAACTCCATTTTCTTCACTATGCTATTTACCTTGAACGTGTAAAAATACTTTTGTTTAGTTTCTAAATCTAATTAAAGACGAGCTAATGGGAGGTAATTTAATTAAATTAGTTTCTACAACTCAGACTGTAAGGAGGAAAAGGGAAGTTTTAATTTTACGTTTTTATTGACACGCTTTTTGATATACCAACGATAAGTTGACACGAGCAATTAATCACATAATGATGGAATTCTGACTAGTATTTACCAAACATAGTCCATCGCTGACGGTAAATTTCATAGAACATAGTTCTTATAAGTAATTCTCAAAGTTCATTTTACAAATGCGTACAAAACACCAAAGTCATGTTTTATTTTACAAAATCTTCAATGAACTTTTTTATGCACCGGAATTCAATTTATTTGGCGGATTAATAATGATTTGGGAAATTAGGTAGACCCGCAGACACCGACAAATTTGGTTACCTTGTTCATATCAAGGAGCAAATTAAACAAAAAAAAAATCAAATTCCTCAGTAGAAAATGAAATACAATGTTACAAACGCTTTCAATTTACCAGAAATCGAGCTTTGTGGTTTAGCTGTTATCAGTTCCGTGGCTTCAGGAAAGGGTTGATTTTACTGATATGTACCTTATCTAGGTTGTCCTCACTATTTCTGAATTTTAATTCTGGTGTCACTAATTTGCGGGAGTTCTTTCCGAAGGTGTTATTTTTCTCAGCCTAAGAAATCATTAGCTTGGCCTTAGTGCGTCGTGCTGGCCCCTTTTTCAAGGTTTCGTTTTTCTCAGCCTAAGAAATCATCGTCGTGTTGGGTCCTTACATTACAACAAGTTGTAAAAGAGCTAGGGAACCATTTAAATCGCTGCCTTTGTGAATTATTACCTTAACTTGTGCTTATGAGTAAATTGTGTCGCTAGTTTGGTACATTAAATTACTCACCCTTTCCTGTGTTATCAGTACCTACATCAGTGACAGATAGCGACCATAAACCAGCGATGTTCAGGGACTTTAAAAATTAAAGATTTATTGTAGTTATACTCCCTACTGTGCTGTATGTGTCGTCAGGCTGAGAGCTTTGTAACTGGAGACCTCGACTTAGTCATTGTCTGTATCATATAACGTGCCCTTTAACACATAGAGGGACAAACGGAAAAGGTGATTGGAAGATAGAGAGAAAAAAACGACGAGCTAATTGGATGATAAAGAGAAAGAATGACAAGGTGATTGGATGATAGAGAGAAAAAAAACGACCAGCTGATTGGATGATAGAGAGAAAAAACAACGAGTTGATTGGATGATAGAGAGAAAGAATGACAAGGTGGTTTGATGATAGAGAGAAAGAATAACAAGGTTGTTCGATGAAAGAGAGACAGAGTGACTAGGTGATTGGATGACAGAGAGAAACAATGAGAAGGTAATTGGATGATAGAAAAACAGAATGACGAGCTGATTGGATGATAGAGAGAAAGAATGACGAGGTGATTGGATGATAGGGAGACGGAATGACGAGCTGATTGGATGAAAGAGAGACGGAATGACGAAGGTGGTTTGATGATAGAGAGACAAAGTGCCAAGGTGATTTGATGATAGAGAGACGGAATGAGAAGGTGATTGGATAATAGAGAGACGGAATGAGAAGGTGATTGGATAATAGAGAGACAAAATGACAAGGTTGCTCGATGAGAGAGAGACAGAATGACGAGATAATTGGATGATAGAGAGACAGAATGACGAGGTGGTTAATTGATAGAGACAGAATGAGATGATTGGATGATAGAGACAGAATGACGAGGTGATTGGATGATAGAGAGACAGAATGACAAGGTTGTTGGATGATAGAAAGAAAGAATGACGGGGTGATTGGATGATAGAGAGATATAAAAAGGAGCTGATTGGATGATAGAGAAACAAATGACAAGGTGATTGGATAATAGAGAGACAGAATGACGAGTTGATTGGATGACAGAGAGAAAAAATGAGAAGGTGATTTGATGATAGAGAGACAGAATGACGGGGTGATTTGATGATAGAGAGACATAATGACAAAGTGTTTGAATAATAGAGTGAAAGAATGACGAGGTGATTGGATGATAGAGAGACAGAAGGACGAGGTGATTGGATGATAGAGAGACATAATGACAAGGTGGTTGGATGATAGAGAGAAAGAATGACGAGCTGATTGGATGATAGAAAGAAAGAATGACAAGGTGATTGGATGAAAGAGAGACAAAATGACGAGGTAGTTTGATGATAGAGAGACAAAATGACGAGGTGGTTGGATGAAAGAGAGACAGAATGACGAGGTGGTTGGATGAAAGAGAAACAAAATGACCAAGGTGGTTTGATGATAGAGAGACAGAATGACAAAGTGATTGAATGACAGAGAGACAGAATGACAAGGTGGTTTGATAGTAGAGAGACAAAATGCGTAAAATATACGCAACAATGCGGCAATAAAATATGTCGCCCTCTCGCATTTTCCAGGTACTTTTGACGCGTATGCTATTCACTTTGTTGTCACTCTACGTATGGCGCACTGTCACTCTTCGTATGGCGCACTGTCACTCTTCGCATGGTGCACTGTCACTCTTCGTATGGCGCACTGTCACTCTTCGCATGGCGCACTGTCACCCTTCACATGGCGCACTGTCACTCTTCGCATGGCGCACTGTCACTCTTCGTATGGCGCACTGTCATTCTTCACATGGCGCACTGTCACTCTTCACATGGCGCACTGTCACTCTACGCATGGCGCACTGTCACTCTTCGCATGGCGCACTGTTTTTCTTCGCATGGCGCACTGTCGCTCTTCGCATGGCGCACTGTCACTCTTCGCATGGCGCACTGTCACTCTTCGCATGGCGCACTGTCACTCTACGCATGGCGCACTGTCACTCTACGCATGGCGCACTGTCACTCTACGCATGGCGCACTGTCACTCTACGCATGGCGCACTGTCACTCTACGCATGGCGCACTGTCACTCTACGCATGGCGCACTGTCACTCTACGCATGGCGCACTGTCACTCTACGCATGGCGCACTGTCACTCTACGCATGGCGCACTGTCACTCTTCGCATGGCGCACTGTCACTCTTCGCATGGCGCACTGTCGCTCTTCGCATGGCGCACTGTCGCTCTTCGCATGACGCACTGTCGCTCTTCGCATGGCGCACTGTCACTCTTCGCATGGCGCACTGTCGCTCTTCGCTTGGCTATGGCGCTAATGCGATAGTTCGACAAGGCCTAAATCAGTCAAACAGCTGTTGATCGGACGTTAATCAATATAAAACAAACTAAAACATTAGGTGTCGTCTATATTTATTGGCAATATATTGTATTTGGTGTTGTGTCAGTTGTGGGAATACCTGTCCTTATTTTGTAATAAATTTAGCTCTGTAGAATATTCCTTGTCTAGCATGTAAACACTTCTACTGCACGAGCCTTCCCGCTCTATATAATATACTTCACCACTCCCTAACCTAAAAAAGTGACAATTCAGCATTTCTTTCAGTCGAAACCTATTAAAACAGAATCTTTGAATGACATGATATAGTATAAACATGTCTGCTTCCGCTTTCACATCCGGTCGTTTGTAGTATTTACTGCACGCGACATGTCATTGTGTGAATGATTAGGTTAAACCGTGGATGGAAATCCCAGAGCAGGTTATATGATATCATTGTAATTTTATTAAGTTCCATCTTTTAACATTTCAATTTCAGTTATGCGTTTTGCTTGCGTTCTTTTCTGGTGTTTGGACTTTTAAGATAAAACTATAAAAGCAGAAACCACCAAATTTAAACATATCCTTTATATTGATTGGTGGACATGTTACACATGTATTTACGATATATTGTTATTCTTTATTTATTAATAATCTGATAAATATCCACACGTCCTTCCAAGAGCCAATAACGGTCAGGGTTACTCTTTGGAAGGAAGATCCCGCAGCTTTGATGGCAAAAACGTTCTACATTAATGGCCTTAGCGGAAACAATGACAAAATTTCAAACGAACCAAACTTAAGGTAAGAAGTGGGACAAAACATAATTGAATAGAACTGAAAGTACATAATAACCAAACGATACTTCTTAATCTTAAGTGAAGTGACAAAACATGAACAAACTGTAGGTTGTCATGGAGACAAGGAAAGCAGACCAGGTGTTCCGGAAGAGTAAGTGTCTTCTGCTTCATCGACAGAATCCGTCACAAAAATCGTCTAGAGATGAGAACCAGGGTGGTGACAGACATCTAACAACTACACACATCGACAAATATCGCACATGTCTGACTTCATATCGGATGTGACAATAGAACATTTCCAAATGAGATCACGATATCGACCATCAAATGTCTAAAATATTGATTTAATCTACTTGAAGACCTCCTTGAAGACTTTTTATATGTAAAGATGTACGTCCATGTCCTCTTCCCACGGAGAGAAGTCATGGAACGAAATAGCAAGGACATTATACGTCTGCTGGTCATCTTCTACCCACTGGAAAATAGGTATTTGTTTCTATTAAGTTTTGTCATGCATCGGGGGTTGTCCACAAAAATAGCAAAACTTCTCCGCTTATCTTCTGCCTGGGGGACATTAGAGAGTACAAAACATGTCGTTCCTCCTCAATGTTTCCTCTTCTGCTGACGTCCATGCCGCCAATCCTCGCGAGATTCTTGTTGTTCTAATGCAAACAGTGCGTTGGAGCGCCTACTCTATCTCGCTGTTTGTCGTAAGAGGATAATTGTCACCCTCTACCCCCTTAAAACATAGGTATTTGTTTCTATTTATTCATGTCATTTCCTCCGTGTCCTCTACTCGGTGGACATTGGAGGATCTAAAATTATACTTTTCTCTTCACTGTTTCCTCCTCTGGTGACGTCCATAACACCTATCCTTGTTAGAGTGTTGTAGACATCGGAGCCAGTACCAACAAATGAAACAGACGTAAGTAGGTTAAGGGATGGAAAGTTCATTAGCGGTGTTTACCCTCAGATATCAGACGTGATGGTCTGGTCACTTTTATAAAGTTTTATCCTCGCCTGAAAAGCACAACCTACTTAATCAAAGTTACTTTTTTTTTACATTGTAATGCAAAATACGATCCGTCTGATTGTCGCTTAATTCTTTCTCCTTGTATATTGCCGTTATCGTCAGAAATAAAACATGACAGAAAATACGATACGATATGTTTCTAGTCCTTTTTTTTTTTTTTTTTTTTTAACAATTTCTTTTATTTCAAATTCATGTTTTGACATTTTAATTTCAATTATGCGCTTTGCTTGTGTTCTTTTTTAGTTTTTGGTTATTAATGATACAACTATAAAAGCAAAAACCAACATATTGAAACATATACTTTATATCTACAATAACGTGAAATATTTGCATTGATTGTTGGATCAGCTGGCGAGGATGTGTGATACTGATATACTTTATTAATTAATAATGTGATAAATATTCACACGTCCTTCCCAGAGTCAATAACGGTTAAGGTAACTCTTTGGAAAGAAGATCACCAATTTTTTATACCAAAAAAGTTCGACATTTATGGCCTAAGCGGAAGCAAGGACAAAACTTCAAACGAACCAAACTTTACATTAGTAGTGTGACAAAACACAATTGAATAGAACTGAAAATGAAACAGAGAAAAATAAAGGGACACAATATCAACAAAATATAGATTGTCATGGAGACCTTTTGAAAAAGAACAATGAAAACAGACCAGATCTTCCGGATGGGTAAACGCCTTCTGCTTCATCGACAAGTATCGAACATGTAAACATATTCGACATATGATGTCAGATATGTTCGATACTTGTCGTTATGTCTAGTTGTTACTTTTTTGTCACCTCTCCTTATCTTCTGCCTTGGGGACATTAGAGATGGAGTAGAAAACCACCTTGTCATTTGGAATTAGCGGTCTGTATCCTCAGATATAAATTGTGATGGTCTGATAATTTATTTAAGCTTGACCATCGCCTGAAAATCACAACAAATAAAATCAAAGTTACTTGTTTTTACATTTTTTACGGTATACGTGATCCGTCCGATTGTTGCTTATTTTTTTACTAGTATGTAGCCGTTATTGTCAGTTATCCTAATCCGCCCCCACCCCCAGGGGAAAGTTAATGTCTCCCAAATCCCCACCTGTTTTGCATAAGGTTGGCCTAGATATAGATTAATAACCGGTTATAAGGGACATAACTCTCACATAAAGTTACCAGGGCGTTTGGTGCTCTTGATTATAATAACTTACTATGATTAATATTCTCTTCCAGAAACATTAGCAAAGTTGGTCTATTACGTCAGTATGTCTGTCCGTATGTCTGTCCGTACCAGATATCGGTCGCTCCAGTCGTACCAGATTTTGTCTCGCATACCGTGGAATTTGACGAGACCCAGAGCGATACACTGTAATGTTCAATTGATGAATTTTGTCTGTACAGGATCTAGCTCCTCTCTATATCTGTTGAAAGCGCTAATGTATTATGAGTATAGCAATAGCAATAGCAGTTATCGGTCTTCTTGTAAGCGTGTCCGCTTCTTGACCACCTGTTTATATACTTCTATTTACAGTGCGCATGTTTAATTATGTATCAAGTATAGTAGATTCCTCATTAAAAAATTAAAAAAAAAAATATTGTACAATATTCTAATTTCCTCAATATGGTCATCAACTTTCATTCACAAAAGACGAATTGGTGTTCAGTTTCATATTTGGACTATTAACAGTTGACACACCATCTGTATCTAGGGTCACTATCTTTATATACATGTATAGACTGTATAGGTGGTAGGTGACAGAGACACCATTTCTATTTAAGGTTAACCTTTATTTTTTTATTACATATGATAACCTTGATTCGATTATATTAATAAACTAATGCGGTATAGTGTGGTATAACAAAACAGCATGGAGTGAAGGAAAATTGTTTACTTGAACCAAAATGTCAACATTTGGCTGTGTGTGTACCTGTATGAACCGCGAGGTCTTTGGTCACTGTAACGGTCAGATAATTTGCCTCAAATATACACCTGAGCGGTGATTGGCATAAGACGTCTCCGATCTCCCGTGTCACCTGAAATGACCAGGTCTTAGGCCAGGTACAAAATCTTAGGAGACTTTTACGTGTCATTGGCCTCTGTGGTTCTCCTGGACTGTTCTGTACAGGATTACAAACACAATAAAACGAGCGACAACGCAGTATTTTACCTTAAACAATAAACAAATGTCGCTTTTTTATAAATATTCCTTTTTAAAGAACAATTCCTCTGTCCATGGTCTCTCCCAGCACAATATCATCCTCAGATAACATTTTATGTTGATATGACGTAAAACAATACCAACCCAAATTGTAATGAAATATGAACAAGGTGACATGGAAATAGGCCTTCGTGTCCCTGCTACATGACCGAGTTGATGGCATCATACTCGACATACTTTGTGTTGTTCTCGTCAGCTCTTGTATTAAAAATTAAAAAAAAAAAACTTAACTCATTTTCAGAAAGTTCATCTCTTCAAACTATCCCAGTTGATAAGATACCCATGTAAACCCTGGTCGAGCATATTTCGGAATCAGGGTGTTACATCGCGGTTCAGGAGTCGCTTTTTCTTCGACCAGCTTCCAAAGAGAGAGAAAACATGCCTTCCGCTGTGTATCACAGTCGTTTACCCTAGCGTTTGACTATTTCTCCAACCCATGGTAGGGTTGAAGATTGTTATCATCTACTTCGAGTGATATGTGGACAAACAGATGAGTGTCAGTATTTTGCATTATTCTTGAAGGAAAAGATAGGATTTTCCATCATCGAGACTCCCTTAAGTTTAACATATATTTTTCTTTATGATAGCGCAGTTGAACGTAATTAGCGTTACAACTACTCCGTCCTTATAATACACTATTCTAAAGAGGCCTCTACGTTCGGGATCTATCTTTTCAAACAACTATGTTCTTCATTATGTCTCCCTACTACCTCACTGTTGGTCTTTATTTAATCGTTCGTCACCATTTGGTAAATGGGTCAGATCGCTGGTCGAGACAGACCAAGCAAAGACTACGAACATAGTATCCGCTACTCCCCAATTGACGTCAATCTATGATGTGTATGTCAGGACTGGCCCAATATTTCAACACAACAGCTTTTTTCAATACGTGAAAGTTATCAAATAACGTTTAAGCTTATTAACAGGTTGAGCAGTGTAACGATTTGTTTGTCGGGGTATAACATCCTCGCAATAGCTAGGTGCGCGTGATGTGAGGACGCGTGTCCAGGGGACACCAACAGCATTGATCATTTAAGGTCATGTGTCAAGGAGACAACGACAGTCCTTGTCATATTAGGACGGTTTCAAAGAGACACCAACAGGGTCATGTGCAGACTGATGTCAACGAGACGGATGTCAAGGACGCAGTAAGAGCCAAGGACGGTGTCAAGGAGACACAACATCCAGGGTCATATGAGGACGGCTGCCAAGGAGACAGCGAAAGTCGGGGTCATATGAGGACGGCTGCCAAGGAGACAGTGACAGTCAAGGTCATATGAGGACGGCTGCCAAGGAGACAGCGACAGTCAAGGTTATATGAGGACGGCTGCCAAGGAGACAGCGACAGTCAAGGTTATATGAGGACGGCTGCCAAGGAGACAGCGACAGTCAAGGTTATATGAGGACGGCTGCCAAGGAGACAGCGACAGTCAAGGTTATATGAGGACGGCTGCCAAGGAGACAGCGACAGTCAAGGTCATATGAGGACGGCTGTCAAGGAGACAGTGCCAGTCAGGGTAATATGAGGACGGCTGCCAAGGAGACAGAGACAGCAAGAGAGAGGAGATAAAGGAGAGTAGATTAATTTTTGTCCTTTAAATGAAACACTCCGTAAAATCCCCGACTATGCAGAGGCCCTACGATTAGTCGCCTCTCACGACATCTTTTAAAATACAGAAGGCATATTTATATACAATAAATTTCAAATTCTGACGTATCTTCTACAGCTAATTTCAACAAGGTGATTTATTGACGGTGCTGAATGATTAAAATGTCGTCTACGTGATGTCAGCCGATAGGTCCCGACCTTATTGGATCAATGATGGTCCTTAATATCAGAACGGGTTATGTTAACAAAGGACATTGCACGTGCTCAGTATTACCTATAACGTGACACAGGTTTATATCTCATGTTTAGTGTGGATAAATTACTTACGCTTGATTGTCCTAATTTCTTTGATGTTGAATCTCAACATAAATTTCTCAGTCGATTTAAACTAACACACAATCAGCTATTATCGTACTCTGACCAACAAAGGCACACAACTTTCTTTCAAAAACTGACACTTGTACATACTTTGTCTATTGTAGACATTTCTGCTTGATTTGTTCAATTCGACCATTTAAAGATAGCACTAGCCTTGTCGTACAATATACAGCTGGTCGGAGTTCCGACATGGTTTTCTCTGTGGAAAAACCAGAAAAATTACAGTAAAATTAGGGTTAAGGTTCGTTTTGTGGTTAGTGATGACGTCACAATGAAGCCATATCGCGTGCTGTACCGGACGGCACTTTAGTAGTTTTTAATACGCGTTGTTTATTATGTAAATAAGACAGACTATCTTCCTTCGGATCAGGTGTCGATTTACAGTTAAATACATTTGTCAGAGGACTCGTCAGTTCACGTCCATCCATTTAAAATATCGATTGGTTTTCAGACATACTTGAACTTTGCTATTTTTCCTTCGGTAGTTAAATGCTTAATGCCTTTATAAATACAAACTTAACACAGTACCATACAGATGAACGCTAAAAGATACTCCTATTTATTAACGGACAATTAATTAGTTATCCCGTATTCTTCGTTACACTTTGGCTACTAACGTTAAAGATGCTATTAAATTGATGTGTTTTCCTATTACATTTTTACCTCTCTTATAAGTTTGAACCATTGAAATAAATGATTTGAAGAAAACAAATTTCTAATCATTAAGGTGTTTTATTTCAGTATGTATTTTCTATATTTCCAAATGTTTAATTTGCATGACAATCATATATTTTCTAAATATTTTCACACATGCATGAAAACAGTGATAGTAGCTGCCTTTGAGTTGTTTTATTGTATTAAAGGCGGGAGGGTAACATCATTCTATTTATGCCTTTTGTCTAAATGGTGTATCACTAATGCAATTTGTTTTTTGTTATTATGTTATATATCTTATTATTAACACAGCGTATCATATGCACTATTTGTTGTTGACCCGAAGGTTAAGGATTTGAATTTTCTGTCATAGTTGTAATGTGTTACCTTTCATACAAAATATGTTAAATACATTGCGATCCAGGTAACCATATCAACTAATACACGATTTGTCACAAAGATCATGTCAGGATATCGGGCGCAGTGGTAAAAAGCTGCGAGTATTTCGAGGTCCTGTTACGGCAGGACGCATAAAGTTGTCTTCCTTCGCCATTTGTGTTACCAGGTTAGATATACAATGTATTCTCATTATAAAACTAAACAATAAATTCATTTTTGCGACTCTAATTGATAACAATACCGTCTGATTTGTGGTGACGCGACATTAGCCGACTTCAGTTACACAGTATGGTTGTCTTCTTTGGCCCAGTGACCTCGTATCGCACAAGCTTCAGTGAACTTATCGACATATTGGAAAACTAGTCAGGAAAACATTCTTATACGTATTCAGAAAACCAGGCGGGAAAACCTCCTTATACGTATTCAGAAAACCAGGTGGGATATCGTCCTTATGCAGATTTATGTCACTTTGGGACAATGCCTACATTGATTCGCCCAGTAGACATGGCGCATTTGTCATTCCTTGTTGTCCACTTTACAAATATAGATCGCTTTCAGTGAGGAACGAAAGACATACAGAGTCAGGATTTATTTTGATTAATATGGCATGGAAAGGCCTGATCCAAAGGACACACCCTCCCACATATCCTCCATTCAAAACCTTCCTCATAGCCTCCATCCAAAGCCTCCCTCATAGCCTCCATCCAAAGACTTCCTCATAGCCTCCATCCAAAGCCTCCCTCATAGCCTCCATCCAAAGCCTTCCTCATAGCCTCCATCCACAGCCTTCCTCATAGCCTCAATCCAAAGACTCCCTCATAGGAACAAACACTAAACGTGAGGCAATGTCAAGAACGTATCGAAAGAAAAAACATGTTTTTATAGAAGCTAGAATGCCAAGTTTCATTATTTCAGCATCCCAAAAGGGATGAAAATTATGTGCGCCCTACCTCAGATAATGTGTCCTGCTAGATGATGAGAGAAATGACATCAGGACTGTAATGTTGTACCCATGTCTTTCTCATTTTCAGATCAGTTCTAGTCCCAAACAGTACCCCTTAATTAACTACCTTGTGACAGAAAGCTAAACATTCTTCATCCCAGACTAAGACACGAATGCAGTCCTCTCAAACATGACCTTTTGTGTACCATGCAAACTTGGTTCAAGTCTCCAATTGTATAAATTACGGCTACCAATCTGATAATGACTATTACGTTATGATCATCTAAATCATTTGAATGTGTATAAAACGTTGAGGTTGGTAATGTTTTGACATAACACTCTCGCAGTGGAGACCAATTGTGATGTATTCCAACAAGTGCACATTTGTATTGGATCAAGCGGACACTTTTTCGAAGCGCGATTTTGTTTTGTTTTGTTTTTCGTTCCTTGACACAAAGTTAATACATGTTCTGTTTATGTAATATGTTTCATATATATTGGCACCACACAGTCTGTTCTATGTATCAATTATGGTGACAATTGTTTGCTTTTGCATGATAAATATGTGAACAAGGAATTTAATAATATAATGAATCATTATTCTTAAATTCGTATAAGTAATCTTCTTAAACATGTAATCTTAATAAACGACCAGGTTTTGTGTTTAATGCGCTATCTTTAGAATTATTGTCAAAAAATGAATAAAATGCCATTTAAATCGTCTGTCATCTTTCACCCTAATTGGACTACATTAGCGATACCGATGTTGATCAATTATGAATCTAACGGCTACACATATTTTCGTTTGATCTTTAAATTACCATAGATTTAAATTTGGTATCTACTGGATTTAAACTGCCTTGTGAACTTTTCCTTTTATTCAGAAATTGGTTAACCAGCAAAAGATAAAACCATGTCCATTTATATCTCATCTGAGTGATTTAAATCGTTTGTTGGAATTCAATGAAAGCTGAATAAACAACCTATTATCACTTACAGTCAATATTATCTCGCTGACAGTAATTCCGTACGCCTAACTGAACTGAAGACACATTTCATTTCAAGGATCAAATTTCATTCTGACCAGCTTACTTAAATAAAACAAGAGTCTTTAGATGTTTTTCGAAAGAAAAACAATTTTATTCATTTAGATTTATATGCTTGTGTCAACATGCATCGTAAAATATTTTTGTCATTCCATCCATTTAAAAATTATCTTGAACATTTTTTTCAGTCTGTCTTTTTTTAATTCAAACTTTATGTATTTCAATGTTCAGTGAAAATACTGAGCGAGGACAAAAATTCTTAATTACTTATAATAAGATCTTATATAAATAAACTGTTTAAAATTCCACAAAAATTACATCTCTCCACGGTATCTGTATAGTTAAGTATTTAACAGCAATCACAGATGTTTAGTTATGATTAATTTCACCTGAATTCATTACAACGGTAATGTTCAATTAAGGGCATCGTTTTGCTAACACAATAAAAATTATGCTTTGATTTCGATTCCTCCTCCTCCAATAACTCCCAACAATGACCCAGGTGTTTGTTAACAATTAAAGTATAACTTCAAAACCGCAGCAATGAATAGCTTAATGTTGGATAATACATCATTATCATTGATCATTTCGTTAATATATAAACTGGAAAAACATGAAGATCTGTCATCTACATTCGAAGAGGCTATATTTTGATTCGCAAAACACAAAATTGTATTTTCGTCGAATACGTCAAATATAAGATAATTTCAATTATTCTGTATTTTTATGTTCTTTTGTATGTACAAGCATCAGTGTTAGAGCTTTCGCGTGCGAATACCACATAACACTCACGGCTAGGTGTGTGGCATTCCTGAGTATAATTTAAGGTTAGCCATTTAATAAACTTGAATTAACGGTCTTCATATTTACAGTAAGTTTATTCTATTTGAAGATGATAAGTTATTATCACGTAATGCATTCTAGAGATAATTGGTAAAACATTCACAATACAAATACTCTTTTGATCAACAGACGAGATATGTATCACCTGCCCAATTCCCTATTCTCAGATAAAAAAAAAGTATTTAAATTTGAATAAGCATGAATTTAAGTATCCTATAAGTCGAAAGTGGCTGTAATTTCCCATTTATCTGGATTCCGTTGATGGAGGGTGTACTGCCTGTCGGTAGGGATGGGCCAAACCACTCTCACACCTCTCCTACACCAACGGCCTGATCGGACTTTAATTACATGCTCAACTGATCTTTCTCTGCTTAAATAGGTTTCATGTTATGAAAATCATGATTTTGCATACCTGCATTTTATGTTATGTAACTTAACGTTTGGTGTAAAACATATGTAACACTCAAATACATTATTTTATCATTCTTTTTGAAGATATTATATCATCTCATACATCATCAAACTCACATGGAAGTATGTCATTTTCAAAAGTATAATTGCAAATTAAAACGCGAGTTGACGTCCACAGCTTGGAGTTGAATTGAACAATGCAAATATTAAAGGAAGTTTGGAAACAAGCAAAACCTCTTGTTAGAGATAGGCAAAACTATTAACTGAAACGATTAATTGGCTTGGTTTGGTTTGTTTAACGTCCTTTTAACAGCCATGGTCATTTAAGGACGTACCAGGTTTTGGAGGTGGAGGAAAGCCAGAGTACCCGGAGAAAAACCACCGGCCTACGGTCAGTACCTGGCAACTGCCCCGCGTAGGTTTCGAACTCGCAACCCAGAGGTGGAGGGCTAGTGATAAGGTGTCGGGACTCATTTACCAATTGGCCACCTCGGCCCCTAAAAACGATGAATGATTTGATCTGGTATTGCTAAACGTCCTATGACAACTAAGGTCATTTAATGATGACCTCCTCTCTGTGCAAGATTTATGCTTGCTTGTGGTGAGTGTTCGTGTTTTTGGATGTCGAGATATGCTTGTGCTTGTCTCCTTGTGATAGTGCGAAACTGATGTAGATTATATAATGTTATTGAAGACATATGGCAGGGCAAACCACCCGGTCACAATATACTGAGGGGCGAACCAGTCATCCACCTCCCAAAATGCAGAGCGTTAAAAACGAGGGTAAAATAAAAGCAAAATATAGATTTGAGAGATCACAGCAAACAATACGACAGTGTTAAAACGTATTTTGTTTCATCGATGACACTCGTCATTCAAATCTAGGTCAAAACCGCGCTGGCCTTAAATTTCTATCTATTTAATATTGTCAACAGTAGGGTTATCTCGTTATAACGAAGTCAGTGTGGGTGATGAAAAAGAGAGAGAGAGTGAGAAAATGTTATGCAGAGTATTGGAGTAACTAAGTATAAGATATAGATTTGTTTTACTTTGGAAGCTATTTTTTTCTTTCGGGGTAAGCAGAGTATTTGAATTATCTTCTTACCTGTGGTGTTCAAGTTCGACATAAGGAAGAATTACTATATCATATTCTAGTATATGAAATTACACAACAGATGTGCTAGAATGTCAAAAAAGTCGACTTACCCATTGGTTCATTGTTATATATGTATATAAAATAAATAACATATAAACACAAATAACGAAGGAAGACAAAGTTATATGACTGGTGCAGTGACCGGGCCTCGAATTCACTATCTACGGTACCTGGTCGCCTAGCCAGAAATACACACAGCCCAAATCGGCCTTCTTAAAAACGTTTCAATGCCGCAGTGATGGTCAGACCGATAACCTGACATGATCATAGTGACAAGTCGTCTATTAGATGCTACGAATACATTGATGCCAATGTATATGCATACATGGATGGGAATTGTACACATATTACATCAATTTAACAAAGTACAATTCCAATCTTAAACCTCCGATCAACAACACATAATTATGATACATGCAGTAATAATAAGATATATAAAATAGTAATGCAAAGGACGATGAAAGACAATATGTAATACATTTATAAATGTAAAGTTGTGTTCAAGTTTATGTATTTTAATTCTGTCATTTTCTCAGTATGGAACATGATTATATCTACATGCGTACATATTCGACATTGTACATCACAGTAAAATAGTTGGCTTAATGATCGTCACCTCAGAAGAATTTACTTTAAATAATTTTGACGATTTTCAATAAGCACTCCTAGGAAATAAACATACCCGATTGAATAGACTGATACATTTTAGATTATATCCACTGTAATGTAAATATTGAATGGGTGTCGTGCCTTCTATCTCAACTCAGATTGCATTCCTGATGACAATAAATACAAACGGGGGACCGTTCATTAGTTAAATAAATGACAAAGAAAATATTGAAACGTAAATATGATAATGTAAAACAATGCTTCCTTTCTGCCACTTTAATGCTCGGAGTATTGGACGTAAGATCGGTACCTGCTGCCCCACTAAGTGATTCTTATGAAGCGACTTAATGCGGACTACCATCATTTCCTCTTCCTTACTTTTTGCCTTTAGATGAGTGTTTGCCCCTTTTAGGAAGGACTTGAGGTATGTCCCCTTGCAGAGACACACCAGAGTCTATAAGAAATGCTTGGATGACTAGTTTGTGCGTTGTCAGTGTAATGTTACCGTGTGAAGTGTGCTGATGGATGTCTTCTGTGAGGCTGCACTATAAGTGGACATCAGTTTCGTGCTATCACATGGAGACCGGCACGAACAAACCGGCTCCCAAGACATACACACATCTACCACACGCACGCATCTCGCAGACAGAGGAGGTCGTCCTTAAGTGGCTGTTGACAGCACGTTAAACAATACGAAACAAACGTTCGAGGCAAGGTATATATCGCTTCTAACTTCTCATGCAGAGTTACCATTATCTATAAACAAATTTAGGAAAAAACAAATTACAAACTATGACAGGATGTTATCATCACCAACTGTCTGGAAATGTCACAAAAGAGAGTAAACATCCATCCACAGTAATAACTGTCATCTTATGAAATAACACCGGATTTCACAAATCTAGTAACCGCCATAAACAAAGACACATTTTGCAACTGATGTCCAAGCGTATTATAAACATAAGTTGTTTTTCAAATGCTCAGGTAAATTCTAATACTATACTATCTCACATTGGTCCGAAACTTACGAATCTCTGGAATCAAATGTTGGATAATAAAGCTATCAATCACAATGTATTTATGATTTTAATCTTCTGGTGAGATTGGACTAGTCTAGTATGAAGTACATGTGTATTTTGTAGTTAATTGGTTGTCATGACAACACGCTTACGGTGTTCACAGAATCACAGTCTTCGTGTCGTTGAAAGCTTGCTTCATCTTGTTTCATGACACTTGATTGTCATTTCTTTAAGAGGAATGGTTACATCTCCGTGTATGTTCACATACAAGTTGCACATTGCTTACTGGTGATGACTCGTGGATCAAATTAATTCATAACATAAGCATTTGTTGTAATGTTTGATACAGAAACGTGAATGTATAAGTACTAGGTAGATGCACCTGATTTATACATGTATGTTTATTTAAAACTCAAACATAAAATAAATATTACAAGTACATGTTTCTTTAGGAGATTAGTCAAAAGATGTGCTGACGTTCCTGATGTCCTCATATGGCTCCAAATAGAAACGACCGAAATCCAGTTAGATTTTTCACAGAGGTAGCGAATCAAATAAAACAGCTATTGTTAGGGATCATTGCTGTAAGTGGTACCATTGTGTTTCTGAATCTGATAAATAAAACAACGGTGCATAAACTGACACCTTGTACAGAAATATTGACCCTGTAACCGAAGAGAAGTAATGCTTTGTTGATTAAACCTTTACGTTTGTACTCGATCATGTTATTGAAGCAAGATCAACAGCCTTTTTACACCAAAACCACAATGTAGGTACATGTGTATAGTGTGATATGGACGGCGTAGATGGGGAAAACCGGGCTGTTGAATCATATAAAAAAGACATTAACATTATATTTTATTAAATACAAGAAGACATGCATTTCAATCTTTCTAGCAGAGAGTCTAAAGATTAAACGATAAAACCATATTAGCATTTGTAATCGTATCCCACTGAAGTCGTGGTCTTGACCGAAGTTGTTCTGGGATGGGTAGTTTATATGTAGTTAGCACTTGTAACACAAAACTCCATTGTATCGACGGAGCACGCCGTCGCTATCTTGTAGATATATATAGCTAAGCAAATATTTATTTACTTGGGTAGAACGTACCCCGTCACCCAAGGAGACGGTGGCAACAGACATGCTATCCAGGCACGTGCACTCTCTTCGTCTTAAATATGGAATTCGCACAATGTCAAATGGACCGCATATATCCTGATGTCTGGATACAAAAGTTAAATTAAAACTTGTTTGGCTGTCTTCTGGCAGTGTTATCTTTGTTTTTCCTTCATAAGGCCTTCTATAAAACAGACGTATATGATATTGTCATTAAGTCATAGTCTCGGACATTCATGGGCAAACTACAGTTTTGTGAGAAAAAGACGTTCAAATGAAATAAATCGATTAAAAATCACTATTGACATATTTCCTCAGTTTTCACACTCATAATCTTATTTAGAGCTGACCATGTTAGTTAAAAAGCTTTGGTTTGAAAAAAAAAAAATAATCATAATTTTTGAATTGCTTAGGAGATGTTCCCTGTGATAAATATATATCTTCCGGTCACCGTTTCCAAGGAAGTGGCAGACATTTTAGTTGAGTTTTGCTTGGATACGAGACTGGGGATCTGTGCCTATTTATGGTGTGTTGCGATGTTGGTAACTACGACAGCCGAATGTTTCTAAGATAATATGGTTCCAGTGAATCTACCTAACCTAAGACACCAGTATTGTTAAGTGAATAACATTAAAAGAAACAACTCCACATTTTTGATTAACACCTTTTATGTTTTTAATTAATTGATATATTTAGACTCCACAGTTTCCTAATTAACTATGGTTGTCAAGAACAGCGTGTACTGACTCAAATTTAGTATTGACATAGTCAAATGTTCTCTAGGAACTGTACGCTTCAGTCATTGTTGTTAGTTTACCTTGTAGAGAAGCTAAATATGCATCCATTTCCACAATATTCAGTTTAGTTTTTGATAAAATACTAACTTGCCGTTGATCAGTGGAAAACGGTTTATTTTTTTCTGCATGGAATTAAAAGCAAACTTTTTTTTTCAAAGCATATCAGCAACAACGTTTTATTCATATCCGGTATATCAAAGTTTAGATAGCGCTTTAATATTTTTACCTCCATTTGAACTTTTCAGAGTTTTTTTGTTTTTGTTTTTAACTTTCCTATGGCTTGTGAATATTTTATTCATTTTGAAAATAAAGTGTTAATATTTGTGATTTTATCACCCTTTGCTATCTATATCAGTTTTAGAATTTGACCATTCATCCTGTACAGCAGTCCATATTTTAATTAATAAGAAGGATACATATCTAATGCATGTCAAATGTCCGCAAAATATCTTGATTGCCCACTTAGGAAAGGGACATAATTCAGTATTTTGGTTGTTTAATGTGGACTCTAGTTAGATTTAAACTGAAACAAGTCATTATCAATACTAATAGTAAAAAAAAAAACAAAAACAAAAACATCTATAACGACCGATGCAGCTTTTCATGTGGTTATGATTTTAATGGCATATAACACATGTATTTGGTAAGTTTACATAGAGAAATTGTCATGTAAAAATGAATGTGTCCTATTGAAGTCAATTTCACTACGAGCTGGTCAGTCAAATACCACAGGGCTCTGGTAGGTAATTGGGTTTTTTCAAGCATCAACACTGTTTGGGAAATAATCGTTATTCTTCTATCTTTTGGATTGCATCTTTGACAATTAGATTATAACGAATCCAACGGTCATTATCATAATGGCGTGGCATATGATACATTTATTTGGTTAGTTTTTATAAAGGAATGTCATGTAAATGCGAATTCATCTAGTGTTTTGAAATTGTATCAATATATTATAGAAGCAAAGATAAATAATGGACAGTCATAGTACCCTTTCAGTTGATCTTTCTGATACATATATTACATGTCAACACATATACTGTATTCCATTCTCGTTTAACCAAACTAGAATTATTATCATGCGTCCTTTTTTATGATATCATTTTCATGATCATATCGATACATCACAGGTTACGTACCAATGTACACATTTATGATACTAAATATGAACGCCTTTAAGAGAACATTATTAAAGCATTCATAAACATTTCAAAGACTTTGAACTCGGGATCACTTTAGCCCAGTGTTCTGAATTAGTGTCATAATAGGCGCCTGAAGTCTTAAGGCTGGTGGGATTTTATTTGTAGTCTTAAACAAACCTGTGTATATTATTTAACCTGAACATCTCACTGTGCATACAATTTAATGTTCACACCTTCCCATTAATAGAACGATATGTATTGGTAGCTTTACACTAACATAACTGTCTTCAATATTTTATTCGTTTATTTCATTCACCTTGTTTTTCTTGCAAATATGTACATTAAATTAGATTGTCTTTGATAAATTTTGTTTAATTTATTTTTACATAATCTTTTAAGTGACTTTTTATGACATTATACTAAGGTCGCTATTTGAGGAATCTAACAAGACTTTAAAGTAATCAATATACAACAGTTTGTGTGTATATTTTACAGGTAAGACATTACTCTAAACGTACTCAGTCAACCCGACACTGACCTATATATCCACCAACAATACAGTCATGTGGGCGTAGAGAACCAATGAAATTGTCGATGCATATCACATGTGGTTTTCAAAACTTCCATATATGGAGTTGTTTACTATATTTTACTATTTTTCATGAATGAACTTCATAAGCCACTCCTACGCTAAATTAGAGTTGTAAATCGTAGTAAGTCAATATAAGAATAGCATAAGGTCAAATAAACAAGACTTTCATACTACCATGATATGACTTCAGTATTAACTTTTAGCGTAGTAAGTAAATATCAGTTGAACTGAGTGACACTCAAAGCAATTATCTACCATATGGTATGAGATACTTACCACGCATTTAGAGTGATATGTGTAGAGTCATGCTTTATCTTACTGAATGTGGGATGAAAACAAAATATACAAGTGCATGTTGGATATCAGGTGCACATGGGATTATTCATAAAAAATGCGGTCTATAATATGACACGCTGTAGAGTCATTCCCTGCACCAGCTTGTCATTAAAGAGGAATGGCCTCTGGTCGGCGTATGTTTGAATTCTTGATCTGATAAGAAAAATTCTGTTAGTAAGAAACTGAAAAAACGTACTAATTTTAACTTATTTTTTAAACAGTACCTCCCACTGTCTATATCATTTATCATGGTAAGGGAATGTAAGGGTAATATTTTCCGGAAAACTTAGAGTACCATTATAATGTTGCATTTGAATCCATATTTAGCACCAGGAAGTCCACGACTTTGTTAACTAAATTAAACTTGATATAACAAGTACCGTATAAATGTTGTTAAGTTTTGTTTACCTAAGATTATTTAAACAAACATTTAAGTTATAATAGTGAGTGATTTTCACAGTTAAACGGATTGTACAATTACTAAACGAAATGTATCGTAACTAAACGAACTATAAAGTAAATACGCAGCGGACCGGTTTTCAAGAAAATCTTTTCCATTTAGTGGAGGCTATAATGATTTTCGGTATTAACTACTTGTTTTTTTCTGATGAGTAGCTTACATCACTGTCATGATATATATAATATATCAAAATATGTTTTATTGTATAAAAACCAGATAATAGTAACCGTGATTGTATCTCAGCACTCATAAAAACAGGGAATAAACTTCGATAGAGATATTGGCATCCTTTCTTCATCCTATAATTAAGTTTACAGAACATTGAGGTAAATCTCTTGTATAAAGATGGCAATACATCCCTGTGACATATACCTGTTAATAAGGCCATATGTTTGAGTTGTAATTTGGTGTACATTAAAACCGTTTATTAATAAATATTTAAGCCTTAAGCTGCCTTCTTTGAAAGTTATTGTCCTATACTTCTCACAGGATTACAGGCATATTGTATAACTCGAGTTAATTTAGCGTTATACTGTGTCTGTGTGATTTTGTTTTAACATCTGTACGAGATAAATACCTAGTCAAACTAGTAACTATTAAAATCTGTGAGAAATGATTATACGATATAAATACCTAGTCAAACTAGTAACTATTTAAATATGTGAAATATGATTGTACGATATTGATACCTAGTCAAACTAGTAACTATTACAATCTGTGAGAAATGATTGTACGATATAGATACCTAGTCATTACCATGGTACGATATGCATACCTAGTCAAACTAGTAACTATCTAGATCTGTGAAATATTATGGAACGATATGTATACCTAGTCAAACTAGTAACTATTGATATCTGTGAAATATTATTATACGATATGCATACCTAGTCAAACTAGTAACTATTGATATCTGTGAAATATGATTGTGCGATATTCATACCTAGTCAAACTAGTAACTATTGATATCTGTGAAATATGATTGTACGATATTCATATCTAGTCAAACTAGTAACTTATATCTGTGAATGCTAGTTTAGCACACGCACATTCAAAGCATATATACTCTTTCTGTACACTTGCTTGCACGTTTGATATATTTTCATTTAGTAACCTCAGATAAATGGTGTCTACTTTCAACCTTGCAAATGCTCTTAACATAATTATTTCGATATCATATTTGATATTCTACAAACATGTAACCAATGAGGAAATATCTACAATATTGCAGTTGCCATCATCGATAGCATTCGGATTACTTTGCGAAATATTTTTTTTATAGAAATAATGGCGTAACAAAAAAGTAATTGAAAAGGTCCCGAGTGAGAGATCCATGTTTACAAAGTATAAAAAAAGAAAAATGTTCCGAGTGAAAAATCCATATTTACACAGTATAGAAAAATAAAAATGTTCCGAGTGAGAAATCCATATTTACACAGTATAGAAAAATAAAAATGTTCCGAGTGAGAAATCCTTATTTACACAGTAATGAAATAACGAGGGTCATAAAATACTTAAAAACATGTACACCATGTGAATACGCGGGACTCTCACACTTGACTCGTCCCCATAAAATATGAAGTTACAACTTTTACAGTAAACATCCATAGGATTTGGCTATGACACATTTGTTTTGATAGTTCCATGTGAAGATTTCAGACATAATAAAACATCCCAAACTCACCCCATAGTACAGTGCATATACACAGGTATTCGGGTACTTGAATAAATTATAATGTTCTGATCAACAAAAAGCTTAACTTTTTAATAAATGTAAGATAAGAAAGTGAAATGAAATATTCTTCACATGTGTAAATATTTTACATTTTTTTTAAACTCAAGGTGATATGGTTTATGTACCAAATAAAACATCTTGTTTACATCCAGTGCATTTGATACCATGGGGTCAATAATATTCGCGTTCCCGGCCATCCCTCCCTTGAAGGTGCTTTATATAAATTTATAAACATCAAAGTTTTTCAACGCATTTGTGAGGACTGCAATTAGATAAATTCAAAAATTAATACAATATTTGCATCAGCAACATTAAAAAAAGACAATGGTAGGTAGATATGTAAAAGGTATAAAATATCGGTTAAAGCTAACAATACTTTAGGTTTCAGGTTTTGCAGTGATATTCTAGTCGGTATGACGAGAGAGGGAGGGGGTAACCACAACATTTACAGCGTAATTTACTACATGTGATGGTCGAAACCGTATATGTTGGATAATTAAAGAGCGACAATAGAACCCCTCTGATCGAACTCGCCACCAAATCTCTGGAATGCGAATCGAACTCGTCGCTTGAAATTGGCGACATAGCAAGAGCGTTTATCATCCTGGTTAATACTTGACCTCTAAGGTAGTCTTTGTGTTCTCGTCACATAAGGCTAAGCCATAGATGTTCAGATAAATAGCAGGGAATCGATCACTTAATTGAAATACAGTAACAAAAGATTGCCTATTTAACAGGTATCCCCATGTTTTCCAAGCCACTGAGATGTATACTACCACTCGCTGTGCTGATAGTTGTTACAGCTCTTCACCTGTTTTGAATTGTATTGCAATGGCTTAAGTTATGTTGATATAATGCTAATACATGTCTTTGAAGTTGCAAACATTCACATTTCCGCTGTTTTTTGTGATGTACGTTCTTAACTGTTTTGATTCTATAGTAATATGTGCAGCAATGACTTGTATCCATAGACATACGAATTGCATTTCATAAATCACCCCCAAATACGAGCTTTAGTCAGCTGGAAATCCAAATATTAAAAGTATAGATTATGATATATTTACTTCATAATAGCATAACATTAGGAAGACAAAATTGCTCATTACCATTGTTTTGATAGATTATAACATGTATCAATTGATACTGCGTTGGCATGGATAAACCTACTTCACGTAAATTGTGTTACCTTGAGGGAGAGAAAAACAACCAAAACAAATGTTTCGATACAGCTATTCATAATATTTTGTCAATATGCAATTCTGAGCAATATTGATAATGTTATATCATACAAACCTATCGGGGCAAACGATAAATTTCGTAGTGCAAATAGAATGACTGCGGTTTTCTAGCTTGATGGTGCTAGATATTGTTTGTTCGCGCTAGACTCGCGGTTAGGGTATGGGGTGTTTCGAGTACATGGTATTCTTTGCTTAAAATACTGCGTCAGGTGGGTAAAACCAGGGTTGACTGAGTATGACGACTGTATTTACAATCTGAAACAAGTTCTGAATTTTCAAAATATCATTCGTCTAGATTGTACTTGTTTAAACCATCAAAATATGTTGATGAATTATTCATTAAATTTTAACAGTCGCTAAATATATATATATATGTATATTTGCTGTATTTGTAAACTCGCACATGAAAACAGACAGACACAGGCAGACTGACATAAACTGGCGGAGATTTATACAAAGTAGAGTTGTAGACCATTCAATCAGAAAATTTATGATATCATTAAGAAGATGTCAGTCGAACCTTATTGCATTTTCAATAAAAGAAAACTTAAAAGGCGTTGGGCGAATAAACACGCCTCAGTGGTTTAGGTGATGGGTTTTTTTTATATACGAATAAGTAATCATAATGCTAGCCACGCGCCACGGACGTCAAGGACAGCTCGAGGTCACCAGGTGCACCTTATATCAAGTTGTATGCGTCCTGTTTTAGTATGTAATTTAAAGACACATATTTAGTTTTTACTGAAAACCGTGAAAACTGCTAAAGATTTATATTGTTTTGTTATAAACAGTTTAGGTTATCAGTACAGCCTGGTCGTTACCACGTACTGGAATAATCTCTACCCTGTCAATTACATTAACTGATATACTGTATAATGTCTGGTTTAAGTGATGCAGGTACCACTTTGATTTTTAAAGTTACTGTTTGAGATATGTGGATCACTGCATTGTATATGTGACATTTTGTTCCACGCAAAGTGTAGCTGAGTGAAAATAAAATATCGAATAAAATGAAATATCGCTTAACATATACAGATCATTTAAGAGCAATTCCTACTTGAACGGGATCAACTTAAGAATGTTTTCAACTGTACTGTCATCTCGCTGGAGCATTGGCACACGATACTTCCTGCTAGGCCATTGCACTGACACTAGAACGGATGAGTTTCTTCTTGCACCTATTTCATGAAGCTATCGTTTAAGCATCAACTCTGAACTGTTACGTACAACAGCTAACCATATATGGGTTTTTAATTTAGTTTTATTTAAATGGTTTTAAAATAAAATCGTATCATAAACAGTCTATTTTACGGGAATTTAGGTGCATGTATCTTTATGTATGGAACATATATCACCTAACAGCACTGACATATATTAATGAAACAGATAAATTAACATAAATTGAGTAGACATTTATAAACACATGAAAATTTACAAAATAATTGTTGGTGATCCTGTCTGTAAAATAACCTGGCCCTGGTATTAATAGGGTTGAACATTAAATAATCAGGTGATTGGATGAGTTTAAACTCATTCGGCATATCTGATAAACCTACCCTACTGTATCTATATAATAGAGGTACTTATTGTAGCATAACCTCCTGATGTATGGCAATTTTAGGTCCCTAACTTAGGTAATATATAATCGGCTAAAGTTTAATAAATACATTGATTTATTTGTAATTTTAATTTGAAATGTTCACTTTTCCATCTGTATCCTACCTTAGTGACACATGTATTGCAGGGATATATGTACACCAGTTTGATTATATAAACAAGTTGTTAAGGCCAAGTATTTTTTTTCCTAACTTCCCACCAGGATTCCAACACTCGTTGGCCGAGTTGGGTGTCCTGCTGGGTGTCTTCGGCAGTAAGTTTTAGTGAGGTAGCATTGTAATGTTGGCATCTGTTCCAATGAAATAAACTTTGAACATGTCCTATAGGTTATCTGCTTGTGTCGGTGTATAAACTTGTTCTAATATAGTTTGTGTGTTTGGTAGATTTATCGCTCCATGAACTGCCAGGGTTATGGTATTCTTGTAGTAATTGGTGGCAACCGCAATGAGTAACATAAAGGAGGCTCGTCGCAGGTAATCCAGAGCAACTAGAGTAAAGTGTCTTGTTAAGTGCGAACTAAACAAATTAGGACAACCGCGAAATACCATTCTCACAAAATTACACAACTATCATTTAATATAGTGAGTTTGTTGATTCTGCTTTTGAATGGTTTGAAATGTTTCTATCATAACGTGTTTCAAATGATAATTTGAAATATATCCTATCTCTTATAGAATGAATCCCTTGACATCTATAAAATGAATATTGCTTCCCTTTCCCTTTCTTATGAAATCAATTTCTAATACCTTGACATCTCCTCTAAAGTCAATATTGCTTCTCTTTCTCTCTTTTATGAAATCAATTTCGATTACCTTATCATCTTTAACAAAAAATAATTTTGCTTCCATTTCCCTCTCTTATGGAATAAATCTCGATTACCTTGATATCTATAAAAACTTGATATTGCTTCCATTTTTTTCTCTTATGAAATAAATCTCGATTACCTTGACATCTATGAGATTAATATCACTTCCCCGTCTCTCTCTCTCTCTTATGAAATAGATCTGGATTACCTTGACATCTATGAATGTCGGTTAACTTGGCATCTCGTATAAGATTAATGTCGGTTAATTTTGCACACATTTTGTGAAAAAGGACTGTTTACGAGACACCTACAAAATTTCGTCATATGGATATTTTTATGTACGATTTCTCGTTCTCTAAATCACTTTTGTATATATGTGAAAGTGTCTGGAATTATCTAATAAAATTTTTGTACAAATGCATCGCGGATTTATTTAGAAACGCTCGAATGGCTTGGAACAGCATTTGCAAACCAGTTATGCTACTATAATTTCATAAACCAAATATATTACTAAGATTGTAACCCTATTTACTAGTGTTACGTGATAACTTGATATGCTATGTACATAGACATAATATAAATATATATACATGTATGTATAATGTCTCGCTTTTTTACTGTGAAAGTAAATACTGTACTTAAGCAATACATTTTCGTGGAAACACTCAGCTGATTATCATCCCGCTTATGTTATACACAAAAATGTACAGAACATATATTGTAAAAACAAGCATTTTATGTAAGCGGATCAAAATACGATTTTCTACGTAAGGTGCTGATGACACCTTAGACGGTCATGGCAGTTTTACACACCGAGGTTATCCGCTAGGTGGCGCGGAACTGGAAATAGGTCAATTGGGAAACTAATAGGTGAGGGTCAGGTTTACCTGTCGGTTGTCTCCAGAACATGTCTTGAGTGGCGTGTCTACTGTTTTAGTAATTCTAGTACAATACGTAATGTAATGGTAAACATTTTGTGTTGTATTCATCAAGACAAGCCACAGTCCCAATGCAGAAATAGTTTGGTGAAAACTAATGTGGTATATAAACACAAAGATATATAGACTCATTCGATCAGATATATTGATTTTACAGCGAGCAATGTCGGCACGTTAATTGTAGTTTTATCTACATTGGTTTCTATGACAATCATTATCTGCATGCTAATTCATCATTCTGATTAATGAAGAGTGCTTTAATTCAATTTTGCTCCGAAATTAGCGTGTGCCATATTAGGTTCGTGAACAGTACGTAGTCTATACGCATACAATCAATTATACACTTTAGATACAAAAACATAATTATATGAGGTATTGTAACGGTACAAATTTCAGCGGGAATCTTATTTTAGAACTCCTCGTGGTGGAAGGTTGTGTAAATCATTATTGCGGTAATAACACCCTCTATATTCAATTTAACAAACGAATGGTAGGGGGTGCTAATTTATCGTTGAGTAATAATTCAACACGCCCCCCTACAAAAATGACAAAGGCATCAACAGGTAGTCATAATGCCACTCCAATATAATCAGCGTGTCAAATGTATAGAACATATCAAAGTTTATGTAAAGGGGAAGGTCATGCGGGCCTTATTTTGTGTCTTACAAGTTTATAAACCGCACATAATCATTACAAACAAGTGTACCCTCGTATTTCATTGGGCACTATAACATAAATCACCAAATTGCACATGAATAGTACCAATTTGTTATGTTTAATTGAGAATCAGGGGAATATGATAAGATATCTTATGTAAGGAATTTTCGTAACACAACCAATGACTGTTTTATACGTGACATTATGATGACTAATACGGCATGTCACCTCTATCAGACAAATGAGTAGTGCAGCATGTGTACATAAAGGTGTAAAAGGTGTATCAATTGTCTTCGAAACACGAAGATCGATCGGCTATGCTGCACACCAAAATCGACATTGATACCAACAATAGTTTCTATATGATGATCCATATATTTACATGTTAAGATTGTGTAAAAGGGCTTTAAATTACCAGGTTTGTTGAACCTTAAATTGTTAAAATCATTATATTTCCTCGCAAAAACATCGTCTATTTTCGTTGATAAAACTATATAATCTGTAATGAAAGAAACGTATGAAACTTTCTTTTACCATTAATATTTTTCGAAACATTCAATATTTGTGTTTTGAAAATAAGTAGGCAATTATCATCGGTACGAAAATAATCAGATTGCGGAAATCAATTGTCGATAACAGCAGAAACAAAACAATGTATGTTATTTATTTATTTTTAGCCGGACTTTGTATGCTGCGCGTGAGTATCATAGATCCTAAGAATTTAAACTGGTAATGCACTAAAATTGAGAGTGCGCAATTTTTGTTAGGTACATGGATCTTACATGTAATGTTATACTTTTAATCGAAACTATTATCTATTTATATTTATTGTGCATATGTTGGTTCCATATCAGACCCATCGTCTGCTGTATGGCCGTAATGAACCCTAGCATATTAAGATACATGAGCGATGTCACTACAATCGCCCGATGTCTACTATCTGTATAGATAGATATAAAGACAATACGTATGTGCTCTGGATACCTGGAATTGCGTTTATGTGTGTGTGTACAACGTGTTACCTATTTAAAAACGTTACTGATATAATTACTGGAAAACTATTTATATCTTTTTTTTTTTGTTATGAAACATTTATTCAGAAATTAAACTTGCACCGATAAACACCTCCTTCTATGAAATTGTCTGTTGTTTGATAACAGTCTTGGTACTGATCAAACTAAGATATAACTCGAATGATATAACTATGTACATTCCGGAGGCGATACGTAATACATTGAATACATACACTGGTGCATATATTTTAATTAATGTGGCGGTTTGATACTTTGATTACATAAAAATATGATACTGCACATAACAGCTTCTTCCAGTTAAATCATTAAATGAAAACTTTTTCGTTTTTCTTTCGTAGTTTGTAGACTGAAATACATATTTCATAACAATGCTATTGACTATAATTTAAACATCTGCTGCATCCGTTGTAAATATAAACATTAGCTTTCATAATTATATGATATTAAAAAGAGTTACAATGCGGCTTGACTTACTAAGGACCCAATAGGTGGCATTGTCAAATTCAAAATATCGTCATTAAACAGAACTTTGGCGAAAAAATTCAACTTCAAAGCTTTGTTTGGATATGGGGTCTCGGATCAGATGTGAGAATGTACCATATACGTACCGGAAATATTGTTTTCTGAAGTTATTTTTATTTTTATTTTTTTCATAATCATTAAGACAGCATGTGCGCTTCCGTACAATAAGAACAAACCATATATAATCAACATGATAAAATAGCATTCCTGGAATGAAAATTATAAAAAAAAATTCAGATACAAATCAGAGATAATGAAATAAAAAATGTTGAAAGGAAATATCAAATTTGTTTGATCTGACAAGACGTCAATGGTTTTACTTTTTATTTCGTATTTCACATAACCTCCATGCAATGTTGACACAAGTGTCACTGTGTTCTCACCCATATCATATGTTTGTAGAAAACTTAATCTCGAATGCATAATGTGTGTGTTCTTTTTTTATTCCCTATTGTTTCTATTCAGGTAGAATGTTAAACTGTTATCCAGGGAAACAGATACATCACGTTTGATTTTTTATGAGTTTAGTTTGTGAAATTGCATTTCAAAACCTTGAATAAATAGCTTCGAAATCTCAGTTTTGTTTCTTTATTGAAGTATCATTAATTTTGTTTTATGCAAATCTTTTTGACACGTTAAAGGTTCACCAACCCAGGAAAGGATGCTGATGTTCAAGGGCATATCGTTCAGCACCAAACACTCCTGAGACCTATATCCCATATCAGTTCACACAATCAAAAGCATGCTAGATCCCAGAGTAAAGTGACAGTTTAGGTAGTGAATGAAAACATCCGGAATGAAAATTTTGCATACAATACTGTATCTAAATATTTTTTACGGGAAAACTCTAAAGGTAATTTATCAATCGGGGTGGCCTTGGTGAAGAACAGATGTTATCATATCCTAAAGATAATATATAATTACTATTTCTATATCATATTCTTATTGTTCGTAGGAAACAAACATAAAACAGCAACGAGTAAAGTGTATTATATACACCTGTTATGAAAGTATTAATGAAAATACAGGTGTCGTGCCGAAAAAGAATATTTCCGCAATTGTAATAGGATATATGTTGAAGAGCTCAATCGTTTTATACTATCTGTCTAAACACGTCACCACATATGTGTATCTTGACCATGTGATCGCAAAGCCATAGGGTGATGGCAGCATTGCACGATTATATCTTAAAGATGAGTCAAATCGCACGATATGACCCAAGCGACGAAATCGAGGCTCTGTGGCCTGAGGTAGATATTATGTACACTTGAAGGTTATAAGTTGTGTGATAATGAGTCAGGCAATGGAAAAACCAGAACGGCGGAAGTCTTTGCCGTCTGGGAACAGTGCGTGATTCGAGCAGAATGAGGGTTACCAATTACAGACATTGAATAGAGCCCGGATGTTAACTTAAACAAAATAAATGTCATTGAAATTAAAAAGTTTTATAATATATCTCCATTTTGCTGTTTGTCTGGCTATTTATTTGTTTTATTTATCATTTATTTTAATTGATGTTGCTGCTGCTGCTGCTGCTGTTGCTGTTGCTGTTTGTTGGTGTTGTTGTTGTTTCGGACGAACATTTTGAATGTTGATTTATATAGAAAAATATATATTTATTTGGTTTTGAAAAGAACACGTTATTCGACCAATGCATTGCCCATCTTCTTGCATTACTTTTCCAAGCATAATATGTATTTTGCTAGTTCCTGCTCTATGCCGATTAAAATCAATGATGATAGTTCGAGTCATAAGCGCAGTTTTAATGAGGATCATTATAATGAACTGAAGTAATGACTTTTTTTCTTTCTTCTTTTTCATTTTGACCATTATCATTCGTTTATTGTTTCGGGATTACTTATAAACAATATCATTATACCAAAATAAAAGACTGACATTGTATAACATTGTAAAGTTGCCATAACGACAGCGTATGGTACATAGTGATATATACACACGCACCAGACTTGTTGGTGTATCAGACATCACCATACCTTAAAAACGACATGTATCAACTTATCACAACCGCTTTAAAGTTTTTAATTTGTCTTGATTTCCAATTTTCTTCTTTATATCAGTTTTTAAAGAAGGTTTATTTTCCATTCCCTAAAGATTGTCGCATGAACGTTTAGTAAACACATATGAAAAACAGGGTTGTTAGTTCCATGTCATAGGAAGACTAGAGCGAAAATATCAATAAAGACATACTGCCTTCAAGGAGATGGAAGTCTTAGAGAGAAACATAAACCCAATATACTGATCTAGGCCCAGTTGTTCAAAAGATGATTAGCTTAATCACTTGATTACTGAAAATATAATTTCCTTTACCTCCAAATCAGTGTACTATATTCCTTAAAAAGGTAGGAGGAGACTGATGAGTGTTATATTTTCATAAAAGTTTGACCAGTTAGTTTTATCACAAAGTAATTCATCATAATTTTGAAATTGCTGTTAAACTCTAATTAGCCTAATCAATTAGAACAACTGGGTCCTGAAGATAAACTATATGATGAGTAATAGTGGTAACACAATAGGACTCAACGTCTGAAAACAGGAAATAATGTCAGACTGAAACAATAGGATGTGAAACCCATAGTAAACCGAGGTAAACCGGTGTTTTCTAGAGAAATGGATTTTACAGTAATGTATTTATAACCAAGTAAATCATTATTTGTGTATTTCGACATACTGGTGTGTTATCTGTGATTAATTCTATCATTCTAATACATTCTATGTAATACGCAGCATAGGATATTATATTATCAGTTGCATCTCTTCGTTCATATACTGCCCTTTCGTTCGATTTATTTGCAGTTTTTGTCGCCTCCTCTCATCAGCACTCAGGCCTGACGAGTCCTAGAAGGACGAAATAACTGCACGTCGCATTCTTATTAATTTCTTTAGGCTCTTTTGTATCGAACCGTATTATTTTTAGAAAAGGCAGATATATCGGAAATTCCTCAATGAAGGTATAGTTTTATTTAATGAGATTGTATGTGGTAGCCATCATCATTGAATATCGATACATTTACTAATCGTCACACGTAAATGAAATTTTTATACAAAACATATCAGTGCTTTTTATGCATACCAACATTTTAATGAATATTCTGTTCACTAATAAATTGTCAACACTATTTATGAGCTTACGCTAGGACCTTCTATCATGCCCCTAACATTCCACGGAATAATTCAACAGCGGCTTCAAACACTGTTACTGATGATCATGTTGACGGGGTTATCAATAAAGTAACACCTAGCCGTCCTCACTGAGGCGCAGAGCCTCACTCACACCAAAACATTATAGGATGTACATCAACACACATTTCTGTGATTCATTTCCTTTCTTTTGTTTATGATATATTTATCATCATAATTAAAGCTGATTAAAGATCCCATGTTGTTTTTGGAGAAATTAAATAACTTAAAAAGTTAATAAGTTAATGATCTGTTATTTCTTAACAAACAATAAACAAAAGACACATTACTTAATGATTCACTAGGGGATTGCGTTATAATAACGTTATAATTCATCAAAATTGATATACATTACATAATCCAAAATATAGATATATCTTACATTATAACACCACTTTATATGATATAATATTTTTCTAATTTTTTCTAACGAGAGAAAATGTCTTTACTATTTCTGGCAGGAAGATTAGCCTTTAAACCACAATGCATGGTGAAGCACTAGGCATTTAGTAGCAGTTTGTGTGGTCACTGACTAAGCCATGCTATCTATTATACCAATCCTGATGTGGATGACTAACACAAATATCGACAAAGAGAGAGTATGTTTTACACTTAGATCTCTAACATAAGATAGTCAAATGTACCGGTCAATTACTAAGGTATTTAAACATTTCATTTTAAAAGAATTTTGCAAGTTCGTTAATTGCATTTTTTTTTTAGAAATCTATCTTTTGCACGTCTCTGCCTCTGTAATGTATGTTTAATGTGCTTCAATCAGAATCATAATGTGGTTGTGGATATGTCTGCTATCTTCAGTAATTGGACTACTTCAAAATACATCAATTATTATCAAAATGTCATTCCTGTAGGAAATATGACATCATTATAAATGTATATACGTCTTTTGTAATATAGAAATGTTTTTTTAAAGTAAAAAGAAAATGTAGCCTCCATTTGAAGGACACCTTTCACGCTTAGCTAACTTGACCTAAATTGATAAAAAATATTTCAGATTCTTTATTCCTGACTTTCAATCAAAATTATTGGTGAAACTCTACAAATACAGTGGTTGTATTGTGACGTTACACGTTATCGGCTATATTCCATATCTAATTGAGACTAATATCTTTGAAGTGACAGCCATGCTATATTTTATCTGATAAAATTATCCCGTTGGGTTAAGGTTGTATTTGACAGACAGCGAGGCTTCGTATGCATCACCTAATCACATCGTCCTTCTATCAACCTTGGCACACTTTTAACGTTTTAAGATCTGATGTAGTTAATTATCTGTACAACTGTCAAATATGTGACCCATACAGTCTGTCTGTCTGTCTGTCTGTCATTTGTTTATATCTGTCCCTCGTTTTATCGATATTGAGTTAGAATTAAAACGTCGTTGTTATGTCGATATTGAGTTAGAATTAAAATGTCGTTGTTATGTCGATATTCTTTGTTGTAGACACACGTCGTAATATACAAGACATAAAAAATGTATTTCTGATATTTTATTACAAAGATAAACTTCAACATCACATATATGGCAACCATTTTGGATCGGCGTAACAGAAATAAGTCCGTTACGTAAACATGAATAAATTAAAAACATGTGGGGAGGCATCTGAGCTACAAATATGTAGCATGGACATCAGGAACATACTGATATTTTATTTGATTTTAATTTGCATATCACTTATTTTCATTTGTTCCACTTTATTTCCGTGTTTCAACCTTTGCCATTTCATACAGTAGTGTAATACTGGCCATTAATTGGGTTATCTTACAATATGTTTTACACTAAACTAAATAAAAATTCAGTTTCCCCTGTAGTTCTTCTAACATTACGTTTGTTTACGATTTCAATTTTTTTCGAATTCGAAAAGATATGCATATAGATATTAAGAATGATATTGATTTCTAGTTTCAAATAAGAATCAATTATTTTAAACTAACAATAAAATTAACATATTAGTAACAGTATTGTATTAGTATCCTGTCAGACAGTGGTCAGTTTTCATTTAAGTATTTTTCTTAATCTACATCTTCAGGTTATTAAAGCGGAAATAAACCATGGCATTTTCTCAATTTAAATTGTTCATTAGATGAGGATATGTAATAACGAATTTAATATTATAATGTTTCAATTTTCAATGATGGTCTTCATTCGTCGGAAATTTTATGTTGGAGAATTAATAAATCTAATGATTTAAGAGTCATCTCAACATTGACATAAATACCGATATATAAAACCAGCAAAAATGGAGAAAAAATCAAAATACAAATATGGAACAAATGGATTTCTTCAATGAAAAAAGACTTCTATAAAATATATATATCAAAAGGATATTCAGCCATTACTCGCGACCTGCGCGGATACTCAATATGCCAGCATATTGAGGTAGAGTTGTATACAAGGAAAAGCAGATATATTATATTGCAATTAGGAAAAAAGTTTCGGTTTTATCAGATATTCAATACCCTACCGAAGATCGGCAGTGCCTCTAACTGTACAGCTGTATCAACTATACCACATAGAGTAAATAATGTACTCGTGGTAAGAAGGAAAATCATACATTTCCCCCTGTTACCTGTTTCTCTGAAACGTCATTGCGTATTTTGTCATCATTTTCATATATATGTCTTTCTTTCAGTTTTTCCTTCCTTCCTCCATCGTTTCTTCTCTATTTCATTCTTTCTTTCTCTCCTTGAATTTCATTCAATCTCTCACTTATTGTCTTTCTTAATCTTTCTTACAAAATTGGAAAAAGATATAATAGCAAGACAAAATAGGTTAACAGTTGATGTAGTAGCAAATACGTTACGAAATCTGTATATGCTTTTTTACAGTCAGTAGCGACTTTATATCGTTCGTTGATTGGATAATTTTGATACCAATGTCACCACGATTTGTTCATATTTTGAGTGGTATACTGATATGGAGAATACCTCTGAATTGTCCTTGGCTGAGATCGGTAAAATGGAGCTCCGTTCTGGCTTGGATGGCAGTGGTTGTTTGGAGTTTGGGCACGGCCTGCTGAATAGCCAATGGTGTAACCGGAGGAAGAAGATGTGCGCGTTGGCAGACTTGCACTACTGATTGTCTTTGGTGAGTAGGTATTGGAGGAAGAAGTGTTGTTTTGAGCAAATTGACAGGAAGTGAGAGGTTTTACGTCTCTCTGACTAGGCGATGAACTTCCGTTTACTTCAGCAAAACGACAGCTGCTGAAAGAAGGCTTGATGTCATGGTCATAACAAGTAGTAGGAATCATATCGCTGGCTGACGAGTATGTCTGCAGGTTTGGAATAGATTGTAAGTTCGGAACCGACTGTACGTTTTGGACATTCGGAACACCTTGGATGTTTCGCACATTCTGTACGCTACTTACATTGTTTATGGTGTGTGGGTTAACGTTGGCGTATGTGTTGCCCTGGAACGTTTGTGGATGGCTCTGATGGTAACGATGGACGGGAGCTGATGAACAGCCATTATACAAAGAGTTCTGTAACTGTTCAGCTTGTGTGTTTGAAGAAGAGGACGAACTCTGCATTGACTGGATGATTGCGTTGAAGTTGAATCTGTAGGTGTGTCTTTTTCCCGCCACCTTTGTCAGAATCATTTTGTCGTAATAGTACCGCAGCGCCCTACTCATATTGTCATAGTTCATAGTGGCTTTGTTTTTGCGTTGACCCCATTTTCTAGCCACTGCTTCCGGATCAATCATTCGGAACTCTCCGCTTGTCCCGCCACTCTCCCATTTAATGCAGTCATCGTTTCCACTCTCGGTCAAAATCTCCAGAAGGAACTGCCACAGTTTTATTTGACCTCCTCCTTTAATACAAATACACATTGATTATTTATTACGGATTAAAATCATCAAATTATAAAATAAGGATATATCAGCCCGAGGAATCCAAAGAAAATATATTTAAGTATTGCGATATTTTCACTTTCATCAAAGTATTACGAAGTTTAAGATGATAGAATATACAACACAAGCTAAAACATAAACTACAATACGTACCGACAAGGAGAGAAGTGATCCTTTTTAGATGATCCTCACGAGACACCTCAGGGGTTGATTTCGGAGGCGATCGGGACGGAACTGGAAAAAAATCCAAAGTTTTATATGATATTCAACAATATATAGTTCGAGGACATTCGGAAAATTATCATCTTTTTTAAAGTCACATTCCATCACTTAGCTTAAACAACTAGATAAAATTATTTTGATATTTACTAAAATAGATAACAGCTATCTATGTTCACAGCAAAGTGTAAACGGGTATTTAATGGAATAAAGACTTTCTTACTTATCCTATTCTTATCCATTGCTGACAGTGCGGCGACCAACCCATACACCATTTAACATTGCTTAAGTATATTTATGACAGCACACTCCTTAACCACTGGGTACAGGTATATTGGCCTACACACTGCACTACTTGACCTTTCATGCTTGAGCGGTTTTCACCCCAAAAGTGTTCTATTTATGCATGATTAAACACCGCCATCGAGTTAAGGCATATAATCACATGTGTTTGCATGCCTAATGATTTCGATGAACAAACCCACGCAGATAATTGAATGATTATAACAATATTGACAATGCTTTTCAACACACACACAAGATTACGTGTATAATTATACATCATTCAATAGTAGTTTAGATATTCTACATTGTTATTCTAGTTTGTTCTTCCGTCTTCAAAAAGCTATGTTATTTCTAGCGTATATGCAACTTACCATGTTGAATAGGATTGTCTGGTTCGGTTTTTAAGATACAGTCCATGATATCAGACAATGGGTCCTCTACCCTGTTGTAGTTTACAGTAAAATCAGAAACAGACGGCATGTTGCTGGAAAATCCAGATCGAGACACGTGCTCTTCATAGCTTGGCGGGAACTTTTGTTGGCTCTTCTGCTCTTGTGTTTCACTGTCGTCTAACAAAATGCATGATGGTATAAAGTTAGTAAGATTGGTCAATGTCCTTGAATCTTCACATTTCTTAGAAGCAACAGCGGGGTAAATAGAATGTGCGTTTAAATCATAGGATGGCACAATATCTTCTATGTCTGCATCAGGCACCGCCTGGTCACTGCTGCCATCAAATAAAGAGAAGATTTCCTGTTCAAAGTCAGTCAGGCTGGACTGGTCAGTTGCCGAAGACACGAAGCTGGCCGGACTAGCTGAAAAGCCGAAGATATCAGGGGACGGGGTGGGTTGTCGGTCGTTGTACATTTTCAATCTGTAAAAAAAAAACCACAAACGTTATTTTTCCATTGCCAATATTACTAAGGAAAACATGAAAATAAGATCTGAAAAAAATAAAAGTGTTATATTAAATTTTCTTATAAATTAATTTGGAATTAATATGCATACTCATAGCGGCAAAGTATCAAATCACAAAGTCATTTACAAAAAAAAAAGAAAAATGAAAAAAAAACCTAAACACCGTTAACTTACAGCTTAGGGTTGCATGTACGAGATATTTGACCAAGAAATAATCATAAATCCTCAAAATATCTAACGTCTTTAGTAGTCTAAGTATTGTAGATACTTGTACTCAGTAATAGTATAAGTATTGTAGATACTAGTACTCAGTAATAGTCTAAGTATACATCATGTTGCTCACTGCTGAGTGTCATTAGCAATGAGCAGCGCAGTGTATGGCTGGGTACTTATACCCAGATATTGTTGTCAACGTTGCCCAGATGACGTCATACAATACAATGCAAACCTAAAAAATATTTATGTCCGGGTAATGTACGGGAAATACCAACTAGAAACTCCCGATCTAGTCAGAAAAAGGGTTATTCTGATAACCAGCGTGTCTCGTCGTACATATCATAAACTTTATACATAATACACCTGAATACAGACACAGCATTATGTGTTTTCCTGAGAACGAATACTCAATATGCATGGTATATACTTTTTCGGACTTTTGACACTCTGCATAATAAATCTTCTTTTGAATTGTTTATTGCATATTATATTCATTTCATTATCTCTTATTATAGTATTTCTATTGAATATTATACTTATATTTAAGAGCAATAAAACGTTTGCGAATATATTATAGACATAACCATTTGCTTTAATCCAGTTTATTGACAACACATATAACTACATTAATCCCCTTTCTAGCATGTTTACTTATTTAATTCAATGAAATGTGAATTTGACATTCCAATACTTGTTCGTATCTGGGATGTGTGCGCGCGCAAAGAATCTCGTGCGTCAAAGGCAGCCCTTAGCCACTCGATATATGACATATGTACTGATAAGCGACAGGCGCGGATTGTAACTTAGAATACCTTCAGATTCCATATCACTGAGGGTTAAACAGGATTAACGGAGTTAATGTTGGCCCAGTTTTAAATTGTTATCAGTTTGATTTTAATATCAAAATATGGAGCAGAGGTACAGAAGACGATAGTATAATGGGATATGTCAACATAGATTTAAAACTCTGATTATATTTATATTTAGTTCAGAAATCAATGACCATTTGACATATAGAAAAAAGCATTTATTCTTATTTTAGTTCTGGTGATGGCCGGAATAGATTTGACAAGGTTTAGTCAGTACAACATGTGTCACAATCGCCGATAAATATGGTAGTTAACATTCGTGTTCCTATTGTTAACTGGCACTGATGTACACAATAGCTTCTATTGTGTTTGCCAACAACCTTTAAATATAACCTGATTACATCCCTGTGTATTGGGACAAACGCAAGCCAATGCCATCATATAAAGTAAAATTATATAGACATATATATATGCTGTGTACCTGTCAATGTCTGTATAAGGATATATACACCTAAACAACAACAAAATCCTGGATGGCTCCACTCACATAGACGAATAGTTATGTAATCACTCAACTGCTACTTGGACGAAACCCAAATCTGTATTTACATTTACATTAGTTTTCACGTTCCTGCATATCTGGTTTTTGATAGAAACTTATTTAAGATAAACCTACGAGTGTACATGTTAGTTTTCGTATAATAAGTTGTAATAGAACGGTTGGTCATTATGCTAGTGTAATGTTTATTGTGAATATAAGTACACACGTACTTATCATATTTATATTATATATTGTTGTCTGTCTATGATATTACGGAATGGGATATCGTGTTTATAGCATTGGACGTACACGACTGTTATGCTATTAGGTGAAGTTTGTTATTAAACAGGAAAATAGCTTAATTTAAAGCTTTTTATCATAAGATGGAATATATGTGAGGTTTACAAAATATTAAGAAAATGTTTAATTGATGTTAGAGATCAACTGATTTGTTGCTTAATATGTGCATGGTTAGTTTATAACCAATCTACTATTAGATAATAACTTAAAATGTTAGTTTGTTTGTGCTTTAAACAATTGAATGTTTTACTGCGTTTATTGGTCAATAAAATCGATATAAAAGTCAAGGGAAACATGACAGGTATGTCAACGTAATAATGAACAATACAACCTTAAATATCCAATGCATAAAGCTGACACAAGAATGTTTTATATTACAACATTTACTGCCAAAATAGATACAAATCAATGTGTATATATAGTCTATAGGTCATTTTAGATTTTACAAATTAGACTTTATTTCGTTTTAGGTTAAACTTGTGTATACTGAAGAAGTTATAAAAGATGTGTAATATGAATGAATAAGTCAGATTAGCTAATCATAATATATTTGTAAATAGTTACCGCATGTCAATTTTGTTCAATATGCAGTGTATTTAGATATCAACAGAATATATGTATGATAACGTATGTATTAAGACAGTGTTGTAGTTCTAATAGTTGACAAAACATTGCAATATAACATAATGTGATACAAATATTATCAATGAGGATAGCAATAATTACATAGTGTACCTACCTTGATTAAAATCACAGGTAATACTCCTCGCATGTGTGTAGTAGCGTTTACATTCTATGAATGAACTGATATGTATGTCACTGAGGTATATACTACCAAACATGACTGTTTACCTGAAAGGTGAGTCAGACAGGGGTTACAATACAACCCACGGTCGCGGACATTGTCACAATAGCTAAACAGCATATAAATGGTCTTCTCACCTGTATAACAGTCCTGTAGGTGTATATACGAAGGTGTATTTACCTGTCCAGGTACACTCACAGGTGAGTATACCAATGTCATCAACAAATTATACCTACCTTTATGCATCGATGCTTACATCGATAGTAAACTCACAAACATTACCTAACATGAACTTACCTGTAAAAGTTTTACCTGTGTACTCCTAATAATCTCTAAACCCGAGTGACTATGACCGTAATAACTGTCTGTTTAACGGTTCATTTACAGTTAAAAGGATGCCGAACCCATGTGTTGGTACCGAGGACCTAACTCTAGGTAATAACGACGTAACGGTTTGTGAACAGAAAGTCCGTAGTTTATTGAGATAAAAAGTATATGTACACACTTTTCAGTTTTATCTCTGTTGGTATATTACATGTACTTTCGGAATTCACTCTAACACCATAAATAAGACATTTACGATAACTTTATTCTGACCCCACTTAGAACTAGTAAAGTGTTGATTTTACTCTTTTTTCTTTCTTTTTGTTTTGTTTGTTTGTTTGTTTGTTGTTGTTTTTTTATTTTTTTTTAATTGATTGCTGTTTCTGCTGCATTATTGAACTACTTTGTATCGTTGCTTTACTGCAATTAACAATCAGTAATGTCATGTTAAAAGCGGCATGGTGGCTCCACAAGTAAAAGATCCAAATGGTACCCGTTAGATAACCACTTTCATTCAATATTCTGTTGTTGTTGTTTTTGTTGTTGTTGTTGTTGTTGTTGCTGCTGCTGCTGCTGCTGCTGTTGTTGTTTTGTTGTTGTTGTTGCTGTTACTGCTATGAGTTGAGAAGCATAAATATTAATAATTGTAAGATGAAAGTATTACAGTTAAATACATAAACATGTGATAACATCACTTTTACTATATACAGTTGAAATCCTGAAAGAAGCTTCTCCGACATTTCGATAAAAACCCAATATCAGCCATATATCTCACAATACAAGCTTTGGTGAGCCTCGATTTCATTAGTAGACTGCTGTATGATACAGTTTTATCTATTAATTCCTCATTCATCATACCTATTTGTTAATCTATATACAGAATCGTTATCCTTTTGTGTTCCTTTCACTTTATCCTGTGATATCGCTAGGTGGTAAATTATACGCTGGGAAATGTAACTCCCCGAGATTTACCATTATCCATCATTACGATCGCCAAGCTGTTTCAAAATCATCCAACATCCCCACTTTGTTATTTTTTTTTATTCTGCTTTGTCTCACTCCCAGTTTGCATTGGGGGCTAGTATGTTTTGTCTTTTGTGTGTGATCCTATAACTAAGTGAATGTATCAGTTGGTTAGTCCTCCTTCTATATATTAGTATTATGTTGTTAAGATCATTTTAATTGTTTTGGATTTTACATTTTCAATCTTTTGGCCACATTTCTAACATATCCTAGAGGAACGAGACAGCTATTAATAGAATCATATGTCAATGTTCCTTTACGTTATATACGAACTATTCCCTTGTATATGTGTTTCACTTGTGTATGTGTGATTTGTTCAATCGAAACTCTGTAATGATTTAATTAGATAAAATACCATTACTCATATAAATCGAAAGCGAAATCGGGGAATTAACCTCAACTCACGATCAAACAAAGACCACACGTGTTGTCATTTGACATGATTCGTTTCCTGTAAGTAGTATTACCCTGACTAGGTTGTTACTTCTCAATCCTGTAACAGTGAATACCTTTAGAGCGTCACATATTATCGTGTATACATATATATATTTATAAATAATCATGTCACTGTTCATATATGACAGACCTATTTGAAACTGAAACTAAAACTGTATGAATGCAAATTATATCATTATATAAATAGATACACATGTATATGCTATATTATCTCACTCATTCAATGTGGTGTGTCATTCGATTTGTACTTTTATTGACTTACATAAATCACTTATATCATTATATTAAGTATTGTATATAGTTATCAACATCGAAAGACAACTAACCCGTTATCATCTTGGCCAATAGGAATGATTTTAATAAGTTGAAATTATTTGTTTTGCATTCATGGTAAATAGGTCAAGCTTAAAGTTTAAGTAATTGAAATTTAAAAACGTTGGGGAAACCGATGTATATATATAAATGTTTGCTGTTGAACGACTAGGCCAGCGGTCTAGCATGCGGATACCCTTGTTATATATATCTCTATCATTTGCAGAATTAGAATAAGTCTGACATGACTTCACTTTCACTTAACTTCGGAAGTCGTTGCCAATTCTAGTTACTCATGCACAATGCACTCTCACACAATGTAACGTGGTCCACAAAACAAAAGACCTTGATATATGTTGTTATCGCCGATGAAACAGGAGCGTTCTGTTCCGGAACGCATGGTCTTACTATATAAACATTCCTTCTGTTTATAGTTTGTTGTCAATTTTGTGTATCAGAATTACGGATTCTTTTTCTCTTGTTGCTGTCTTTACGTATTCAGCACTTTTGTCGTTATAAAATGTCCTGATGTCATTCTCTATGTGTACGTTGTGGCAATTGAGAACCATAAAATATTAAATTAAATTTTTCTCATTCGGTAAAATATGCAATGTGCAAAACCTATTTGATGATGATGCAGAACACCAAAAATAGAATATCGAAGATTGCATTAATGGCGCGTGTCTCTGTACAAGACAATTGGTTTTGTTCTGAATAATCTTGCTTGTACCTACACCGGGCACTCACTAGCCTGAGAGAGTAGCTACAAAAGAATAAATGAGACCCGATACGGACAAAATTTGTCGGGATGACCGAGAATTTTATTGGTTACACTTTACCGATATTGTTATTGTAATCACATCATGCGGACACATGTACTGTACTTTAATCGATCTGTCGATATGTCCAACCAAGACTAGGCGCCGCCTCTGTCTTTGAACTAGACTGGCCCCCGTCTCTAGAATATTAAAATTATGAATAAAATTGAGCTTTATGATTTTGGTCCCTAGGATATGTCTGATTCTAGCCTAAGTTTCAAACTAGGGGCAGATAATCTATTATTAGAATTTAGCTTGGCAATTCTGAACAAAACAACTTAGGGTCTGGTGTCTCACCGCTGACTCACTAAAAATCATATTTAATAAAAATAAGTAAATACGTTGAATTACGTATACCCTTTCTTTTGTTTTACATTGACATTTTTGGGCTTCCGTGCATAATGGTTGGTACACTTTTGAGTCCGAAGTATTATCAGATTTACTCGTTATTCGGCTTATTTTCTGATGGAAAGTACAGTGTATGGGAATCAGGCAAATCACTACGTATACTGGACACTAAAGTATATTGTTCGATATGTCACGAGGTTAAACTGTTGCTTTATTTGAATGTGCTTTAACTTGATAGATATTTAAGTATTTATATAATGACGATATACGTTTCAATGGATTTTTGATAAGTTCCCCGTAGCACTTATGACAAGTGATAGTTAATGATAAGATATAGCATATCAACTTTTTTGATGTGCACTTATAATGTTACAATGACGCGTTTAGATTGGAAACTATACACACTTTATCTAGAACATATCCTTTTGAAGCAGATTACCTGCTGAGATTTCCCTTGCGAATAACGTCATGTCATCAATCTGTATCTTAAATGCACGTAGCCGATTTATTCTTATCAGCATTAGTGAATTAATCTGCTATCATACTGACGTATGTTATGTTGAAGATAAAATTCATAAATAATCTACATACGGGCAGTTTTCTATTTATAATATATCAGTAGTCTGGTTTGTATATTGAATTGATTAGATTGTATAGTCTTATTTTAAAAGTAAATGTACCTGTCTTAAACAGAACTATATTTGATAATCGGCTAAGTTATTAAATGTTCATATGACGTATTAATACTGATGATGCATTTTATGTGAACTGTTTAAATGTGAATTGATTTGGTATATCACAACAAATGTATGATTGAGCGTGACGTTTGAGTGACTACACTGTCACCTTCATCAGACAAATGACCAGTAATAGACTTTGGTATATCACAACCAGTATATGATTTGAGCGTGATGTTTCGGCGACTACACTGTCACCTTCATCAGACAAATGACCAGTAATAGACTTTGGTATATCACAACCAGTATATGATTTGAGCGTGACGTTTGGGTGATTACACTGTCACCTTCATCAGACAAATGACCAGTAATAGACTTTGGTATATATCACAAACAGAGTATGACATGAGCGTGACGATTTGATGACTACAATGTCACCTTCATCAGAATGTGTTCTGTGTACGAGATTGTAATATAACAAAATATGCTCTCGTCTACACTATAATATATCCACACTGAGGTGGAAAACAATATAAAAGTCGATTCGTCACACTTGTACCACACTACAATATATACCATACCGCTCGGAACAACATGTTTTGTGATCTGAGTTAATGCCAGGATGACTGATATGAATATAAAATAAAATACTTGGAAGAATGTTGAAGTTAATTGATACAAAAAACTGTTATTGAGTATAAACAATCAGGAAAGAAAAGCTACAAGCTTTGTGCTTCATAACGAGACAATTACACCTGTCTTACCTGATTGATTGACGTTAGATGTAATGTTGACTAGTTTCAAATGTTTTATTATTCAACCTTCTTTCAACATCAATATATTTTAATTGTGTCGCACATAACCAATATATATTTCTATATTTAAATGTGACATAACAGCATCATTAATTGTTATTATATTTTGATGCAATTCTTTATCGACTTTCAAAATTTGACAAAACACCTGCCAAATATATTGTCGTTTTGATTTGAAACATTCGTTCGGAGAAATAACCAAACGCCAATATTAAAACCAAACTTACCACAGTGACGTGTGTGACCGTTACAAGAATACAAGAATATGTATTCTATGGGACAATATCAGCTGATATGAATGTCACACATTGGAACGAAGAGAAAAAAACTTGAGTAAATGATAAATCGGACTACTCGACAGCCAATGGTCTATCATAGAGACAACATACAAAGCCTGAAACTCATCACAGCTGGGAAAATAGTGCGAACAAAAGTAAACATAGAAAAACCTTTCCAACTCGGACACCGCCATAGCAAGTGTTAATAATTGCAACCTTGTATGCTATCAACACCACAACATTTTTTTGTGGTGTTCACTAGTTAAGATAAGTTCTCCAAATAAACATCTACGGTACTTATACCTATAGCAACTATTTGTGACTTTTGCATCATAAAATCATGTATAGTACAAGCGAGAGGGTTAAGGAATAAAATATTATTAATATATATTAAGATAAGTTATATCACTAACATATCTCGCATAACCTGGATAACACAAATGCTGATAGTGTATGTATATATAAAGATGTGTGTTTACATAATGATAATTGTATCCTGAATGGGATTCCGGTATAATGCAGATCGTGACAATAGATACTAGGTGTTTCTACAAATGAATCTTTTGTGTGTACAAAGTGTGACTTCCTAGTTTATATTTAAAGTTCACACAACTATTATCGATGAAGTAACGCCAAACCTTTCTAAGTTTACTATTGACAAAATCTATTTCATTTTTACAGCTCACTTATAAAACACCTGCTTTGACCTATTTATATAAACATTTTGTATTTATACCTATAGTTTCGGTGTCTCCACGTGTCCTCGGTGTCACTCCATTAAGTTTCGGTATGAACATATGTATGCTTAGGTTTTGGCCTGTTTTCTTTCTTATTCATTTCACTCTCAGCTAGGATAAAGAACCACCTAGCAACAAACATTATCGACGAGTCCTAGAAGGAAGAAACAGCAATAAATTTCATGATGTCGTATTTCTTATTTTTTTTTTTTTTACCAGTTTGATATCGAAAATTATTCATTCTATAAAAGTGGTATTTTTCAGTGAAAACTATTTCTTTTTTTATTTGACCAATCAGAACACTCCTTACAAACGACAATAGTGAAGCTTAAAAGCTGACCCGGTATATTTTGCTATAAAAATGTGATAAACAGAATATCTAACAGTATATTCAGTAGTACCAATTATACTTCACTCGTGTGGCTAATATTTTGATATGTTTGACTCGTGCTGCGCAGTATCAAAATATGAGCCCCAATCGTGAAATGCATTTGGTATTACTGACGACACTGATCGATATCCTCAATGTACTGGTATTATGAGAATATTCAGAAGGGGGAAACAGTTGTACTTTGTCCATAGACTCGCGGAAAAGGAATCCTATAAGGACGAAACAGATGTATCGTGTCCCTAGCATCGTGCAATAGAGTACTAGAAGGACGAAACAGTTGTATTTTGTCTCTAGGGTCACTGAAGAATCCAAGAAGCACGAAACAGTTGTATTTTGTCTCTGGCATTACTGAATACGAGTCCGAAATGAGGAAACAGTTGTACTGTGTCCCTAGCGTTACTGAATACGAATCCTAGAAGGATGAAACAGCTGCATGGTGCAGATTTAAATTTGTATTCCAAACAATTCTACATTCATCATTAAATGGCATAAACAGTTGAATCTCATCAAGGTTAATTTGCTAAATAATTACAAAATTTATCTCTGTCAATGTCGTTGGTGCAGTGCTAAGTCTGGCCCATCTATATCGGCAGCGCAGTATATCATATTTATACCATTTTTATCCAACTAAGGTCCAAACATGTTGGTTTGTAAGTGTCGTGGAAGGAGAACAAGGAAAGGAGAGGAAAGAAATGGCAGAATATAGTTGAGGCGGTGAAATAGCAAACCGCCTGCTCCCTTCTCCCACGCCACCAACCCCAACCAACCCTACGTAACTATCCCACCTCTATCCCAACCCCACATCCCCCAACCCATCCCTGCCACCACCTTCACCACCAAATCACCAACCTAACACTAGATATATTATTCAGGGAAATCGTTTACTAAAAACGTGACTCGACGAGCCAAATCTATCAAACATCCACTTCTAAAAGAAATACGATATGGAGATTTGAATATCCATTACAATGCCTCCATGCAACAGGATGTGTCATCGATTAATATAAACGTTACCACACAGTATATAACACATCATTCTATGTTATAACAATGTACGCGGACCGCGGTGGCCGAGTGGTTATGGTGTCCCGACACATTATCACTCGCCCTTCACCTCTGGGTGGCGAGTTCGAAACCCAAGTGGGGTAGTTGCCAGGTACTGACCGTAGGCCGGTGGTTTTTCTCCGGGCACTGCGGCTTTCCTCCACCTCCAAAACCAGACACATCCTTAAATTACCCTGGCTGTTGATAGGACGTTAAACAAAAACAAACAAACAAATGAGTAACGCTAAGAGAAACATGATATACATTACACTATCTCATCCCCGTGTAGTACAAAACAATTACCAATATACCACAGCTCCTTTGATGGAGTGACTAAATTTAATAATATACCACAGCTCCTATCACAGATTATCACAACAATGACCAATATACCACAGCTCCTTTCATAGAGTAACTACATCGACCAATATACCAAAGCTCCTTTCATAGAGTGACTAAATACATATATACCAAAGCTCCTTTCATAGAGTGACTATATTTACCAATATACCACTACTCCTTTCATAGAGTGAATAAATCTACCAATATACTACTACTCCTTTCATAGAGTGACTATATTTACCAATATACCACAGTTCTTTCACAGAGTGACTAAATACCAATATACCAAAGCTCCTTTCATAGAGTGACTACATTGACCAATATACCACGGCTCATTTCATAGAGTAATACATTGACCAATATCTCACAGCTCCTTTCATAGAGTGACCATATTTACCAATATACCACAGCGTCAGAATCCAGAGACAAAATTTACTAGAGAAACTTCACAGAGTGACAAAATATAGCACACCGTAAGAACCTAGGGACGAACTATTCTCCAACGTCAGCACCTGCAGACAAAATATACCCCATCGTCAGCATCCGTGGTGCTGGCCGTCAGAATCATGAAACAAATATACCTAACCGTCAGAACCTAGAGACAAAATATATCACTAGGCGTTACCACGGGTGAACATAATAGATCACAACTTCTACACACATGTAAAAGGGATAAAGTACTGCAATACATGGACTTTTTATACCAAATCAGTACACCGTATGTCTGATTTAGAAACGTGAATACTGCCGACGTACTTTAACCCGATAATCGAGAGTACTGGACTGCACCAATATACATTTACTATTTGTGTCGTTAAAATACAAAAAAAAAAATTACAACAAAGACCAAAGATGGTTGTCGTAATAAGACGGTATAATCAGTGCAGGGTTACGCTTAAGGATATCTCTGGTTTGATGATAACGAATTGATTATCATGAACGTCAGACATTATCTCAAGTATTTAGAAATGACGCTTTTTGGGTTGTTACGTAATCCTTGCACGTGGTATTGATATAGCAACGGGGTACTAGTACAGGATAAAGACTAGGCTTAACCTTAAAGCGTTCTATAATGTGTTCGTCGGTTTAGATAACGCTTGTAGCTCAATTATCTACGCTTTCTGCGTGAGTTTGACACGTGTTGCTGTTTGTTGTCACGATATTTAAATTTACTTTTGTGAATTTTACACGTGTTGCCGTCTGTTGTCACGATATTTAAATTAACTTTTGTGAGTTTGATACTTGTAGCTGTCTGTTTTCATGATATTTAAAGTTACCTTTTTGTGAGTTTTACACGTGTTGCCGTCTGTTGTCACGATATTTAAATTTACTTTTTTTAGTGTGACAAGTGTTGTCGTCTATCATCACGATGTTTGAATTTATTGATATAATAATGGAATTGAAAATCGGTGTATTGATTCTATTCAAGTTGCTGCAACCCAAGCCAATGAAATTTAGCACTCTTATCTCATTTTCCCTTAAACCTACTTTATGACAATTATCACAACGCCAATGGGATTTACAGGTAGTGTGAGGTAGTGTGAGCCTGTCCAGGACCTGGGAAATAATAAACAGTCTTTGTTGCACTGCAGGTCGTTAAAGCCTTATTATGGGCACTTGTAGGATTGATGGTGCTTTCCGTGATACCGTCCATACCCCGTTGCATGTTGATTGCAGAAGGCAAATAAAAATGTGCGACCTTCTAATCGTACTGACTTATGCTGCCCGGCAGGTAGGGCATAAGAATTATACCGCAAAGGTGATTAATTTTGGGATCTTATCTTCTCTTCTCTCTTTTCTTTTCTTTCTTAACAGCTTTATTATTCCAAATGTCTTCCTTTGACGCTGCCTGAATTTCGGCTGCAGTTGAGCGTTCGCTCCTGCTTGGTTCTTTACCATACCATAAAGTCTATAAACATGTTGGTTTCTGCTCTAATGTAACAGCCAGCATTTTATGATTGGGACGACTGGTTCGCTTGTTATCAGTTTAATGTGACCGTTGAGGTGTTCTGATTGATGTCTTTGGGAACATACTTCAGTGAGGTAGCACTACAATGTCGACATCGGTATCCCGCTATCACAAGGAGACACACACAAACATACTACAGCTTCTCAAACACTCATTCACCACACTGAATCATCTCTCACAAAGGGGAGGCCGTCCTTTAATTACCATAGCTGTTGATAGCACGTTAAACAATACACAACCAAAGCTAACCCTGATTATTGTGACGACTCAGGATTGTAAAACAAAAGTAAAAATAAATGATACCGTATAACAGTGCAATCTAATTAAAATCTAGATGGTCATTCTCACTACGTTGCATGAACATAACGTAGTGAGAATGACCATCTAGATTTTAATTAGATTGTATAACAGTGACAATATCAAACTAACATAATGCTTAACTTGACTTAAATTGCATTAAATAAATCAAGATTTTCTTTTACGATGATCGTCTTCAAATAGTTCTGATTGATTAATTTTGTTTATATGCTGCTTCGTCTTCTTTTTCTTCTTCCTCCTCCTCCTCCTTTTATATAACCAAGATCTATAACATAAAGATCAATATGATTAACACATATCACTACCAGAAATATACACTTTGATGATCAATAGATATAAGAAACATATGATGTTTCTATAACAACAAATCAATACACGTACCACGTCCCCGAAATGACATGAAACTATGGTTTAACCTGTAATGCATCACATGTCAAATATCATCATTACTCAAAAACGTTTGAAAGGCAATATGTTAAATTATGCACACTTATATTCAATTTAAGCTCGTACTATAGTTTTATCGTACATAGAACATATACGTAATCATATTTAGATGTAAGTGAGCTTAATAAAGAAGAAATGAAATGTTTTCCTCTTGCTACAGAAATACCTAAGACATATTTGTCAAATATTCTGAAAGTGTATCTAAAGGAGTTCCCACCTGAAGTAAGTATATATTTTTGTTTAATTCTGGTTTTAAACATTTGAGGTAGTAAAGGTGTTAGTATGACTGACAGGGCTTTATATTTATGGTACTAAGACACCTGGTTTTTCCTCAAAACAATGACGTGAAAGATAGACGATAGCCGAGTTTTGGGCGTGGCAAGTGGCCAAGGTCAAAACATAACACAGTATTCACAGGTACACATCCGTAGATTATTTGTCTGTCACCGCAGTTAAAAGCCGGGTCTTATGAAGGAAGTAAGCCGTAGTTTTCCCTAAAGTTAATATCTCATAAATAGATATTTCTATACCAACAAATAACAGTTAGAGTTATTTAAACTGATTTTAAATGTACACACATTACCTGTGATAACAGCCTGTCATATTAGCGGTGATCAAACATTGTTGTTAAATCAAATCAATGACGTACATCCTGAATGGAGGCCATAAGTACTTTCTTCACTTCTTTATATTTGGTGTTATTTGAACTATAAATAGTAACATCAATAATAACCACATTAACTTTGACATAATGGAGCGTGAATTTAGTTTCTTTTGGCACGATGCATTTATAGATAAGCGAACTCGATTCTACATCCATATGTTGATCAGATAACAAGAGGTCGTGTGTGCCAAGTGATCGTTGCTGACTGGCACACAGACGGTTAGGTGTATTAGCTGATTTTAATCCAGTATTAATTGACATCAGCGCATATCAATCTTTTATCTGATAAAATATAAATGTAGACATTTGATATTCATTTTAAAAATGATTCATATAGAAACTGCATTTGTCTATACTGATAGATAATTTTGTTGATTTTTGCTGGGTTTGTTTTAGTTGATCTGTTATAATTTTCGTTGATTTTGTGGATATATTTCAATCAAGGAATTCATTTTAAATCAAATTAATACAAAAAATCAACTTCAATACTAGTGCATCTGCAAATCAAATTCTGAAAAAAACAAATAAATTATACGCCCTATAAATTATATCATATAGATGTCTGACGGACTAATAATTCTTTTAAGCTCTTTTCATAAATAATAAATCATGAATAGCATTTCTCTAAAGCACATTTTCTTTTAAAAAATTAAAGACGCGAGTATTTTTACTATAACGTGGATCAGTTTATTTCAATGCGGGCCGCGGTGGCCGAGTGGTTAAGGTGTCCCGACACTTTAACACTAGCCCTCCATCACTAGGTTGCGAGTTTGAAACCTACGTGGGGCAGTTGCCAGGTACTGACCGTAGGCCGGTGGTTTTTCTCCGGGTACTCCGGCTTTCCTCCACCTCCAAAACCTGGCACGTCCTTACATGACCCTGGCTGTTTAAGTAATAGGACGTTAAGCAAAAACAAACCAAACAAACCAAATATTTCAATGCAAAATATTGATGAATAACAAGTATGAAAAAAATATTTGAGAATAGTATTGTTATTCAGATTAAACATTCATATCCTGTTTTACCCACTTTATAGGCTAAGTAATTCAAAATTCAGTCAGTGCATGTGTACTGATTTAACAGTAGGAGTACCAGAGTATGAACACCGGATCCTGGGATTAAGGAGATATCTTGTGGATGTCACCAAATCCTGTTCTGTCAATGAAAAATTATATTGACCTTTTTATTCGACTGAACATTCTCAAATTTCATATATATGTATCCTTCATAACTTATGGCAATTACCCTACCACTACTCTAGTGCATGGGGAAATATATCAAAATATATCATTTACGTATCAGGCCCTTTCCACTGTTAATAAAGGCTGGTCTGAATATATATCATAACCTGGCTATCATGCAGTGGCGGGGTACATTAACTGACGTCATCATTGTTTCGGTTTTGCAAATACAGCAAATTTCTCGGTAAATGTGAAAAAATAAAGAAAAACAGTGTCATTTTCTGCATTCGTTATATAATTCCCTATTTGACATAATTATCCCAATTATCGTAAGCATTTTAGTAATTGACTCACAAATGTACGGCACATTGATATCATTTCTCTGATATGGGTACGTAATGGTGTGTATATGTTACTTCTGGTGCCCTAGGATGGGCAGGTTTTTAAAGTAACTGGGTGTTATGTTTATATATAAAAAGGATAGTCAAAAACGAAATGTGATTATCACCAGTCAGAAGCACAAATCTACGTACAACACTGGAAGGATACGGGGTATGATTCTGTCGATGATCACCATTCAGAAGCACAATTTTACAAAGATACTGGATATAAATTTGTCGGCGATTTGCCAGGCGGAGATGCCACGCTACAGCGCTGTTTTGTGACATGATACAACATCGTAGTACGAGGTGGGTCAGTGACTTAGGATCTTTTTACTGAAAGGTCCTTTAGCGGGACACGGTCTGTAATCACGTGATGGGGACAATGGATCGTGTAATAAGGTATCCTCGCACTATACAGGCAATATAACATAGCAATTATAGCTAACGCGTACAGCTACCTCAGGTGACATTGACTACCACGGTAATTACTGGCTTTAGAGATGTTTCACGTGTGACATTATGTATGAATTATGTAATGTTTACTACTTAACAATATTTAGTTATGATATATCAATAAATGTTTAACTTTATAATATTATACTCTTTACGAAAATAATTAACTGTCGATTGAAAAATAGTTCATATTTTGTATAAATAATATAGAGAAAGTAAGACACGGTTATGTTGACATCTTGACAAGACCAATGGCTAAATTACCATTTGATTGGTACTGTAACTACCTTAACTTGGACGGGCTCAATTTCAAGGCAATTAATTTCTATTTTCTAACATAACAACTAGCATATAACATATATTTTCTACTTAACCATACTAATAACTACACATTATCTGTTTGATAGATAATTGAAGCACCATATAAAATAATGAATACAAATAAATATCAATATATGATATTAACATAAACCTGTTTCCGATTCCAGTAGTATAGAATATGTAATGTTTTCTATTGTTTTATTATGTAGATAATTATTAAACTTACGAATTATATTGATATAATGAAGCATTTATTAATTTAGTTTAAATATTTTCATTCAATACTCAAAAGACATATACAGATATTTTATATAGGATGGGAAAGCAAGCTTACAGCTTATATTAATTCCTTTCATATTTACAAGGCAAATATAAATCTGGAACACTCTACATCAATATAAATATGAAATGATAATATCATTAATTTGCCGTTAGACAGCGAATGGTACTTACAGAACCAGATATTTTTGTTGATGATGTTGTTAAAATATAATCCAGTTTATCCATAATATATTTACTATGTTGCATGTATACTTCATAGAAATTACATAGAAATACATTATTCAAGTTACCGTTTGCTTCCTGACACAAGAACAGGTAAAAACTTGATTTCGACTTAACGATATTCCATGTGTACTAACTACCAAGCAGCTATTTTCTGATTAAAGGGCATTCCACCTGTTTTATTACAGGAATTAAGTTTATTTTTACTACAGGTAAACAACGATAATTTACCGTTTGATAGCTAATACATGTACCTAATATACAACTAATTGTCGAGATAATTGCTGGTTTATATGTGAAGGTATGTGGAGTGTCAAATTATATGAATTATATAACGTTTACTACCATGTAGTATGTTTATATACCTATGGAAGCCTGTATCACATTATGTACACACAGTGGGAGATGACTACAATAACAGTGTGGTATGGACGAAGGGACCAGTGGACACATGCGGTGCGCCGCGGAGAGATATGATGATGCATAAATGTGTATGGAGTCACCCCTTTACTGATTTAAATATCAATCAAATAGCAGTGTCATTGCAACTAAGTACAAATTAACATAGGAATAGTCAAAGTGTATCTGTATTTCCGTTCCAGTTTTTACAAAACAAAGTTTTCCCGAAAAAAAACTAAATACAAACGACAGCGTCAGCTGTACATGCTTTGTGAATAGTTAAACACAATCTCCTACCGATTTGCACGCTATAATAGTGATGTTCTTAAAAGTTATCATTAATTAATTAAGCATGACCTGGCCAAATAATATTAACTTAAAATTGTATGAATGATAAAAAAACATAATGTTACATTGTAGGTCATAGTGTCATAATTAATTAGTTTAATCTGTGTCACGTGTCTTTCCGACTAAAATTGCATTATACATCTGTGACAGTATAACAACAAGAAGACGCCTTGAGTAGGCGGTTTATATCAAAATATGTAATCAGAGTCGACATTTTGAATGAAATAGTCACAAAAGCCTGTTTATTAGGTTAGGTGTAACCCATTGTAACACGACTACAGTACGATAGCATTAGACACTCAGTCTAAATGTGTTTTATCATTAACGGATTATCTAGTAAGAAAAAAAAATGTTGATCTCAGTACGACTATTCATTTGTTAACGTAAATATTTGCATCATCATAGTTATCTGGCAAGGATTGTACTGTAGTATTTATAGATGGTTAAACCAGAACATATCACTGTACCCGAACACCCCAACAAATACCTTGATAGCAACGAAATTTAACAATCATGTTTATTTTGAGAAGGTCATTTAATGATGCAATGATATACCATATCGGCAAATTCAAATAAGTCATATTTGATGTAAAAATCTTTATTTCCGAGAATAGAATTTATATTTGGTAACAGTAGTCATTTACTTTGAGTACAATTGATGGCAGTAATATCATTGTAATGAGCATTTACAAAAACTGTGTCCAATGTATATAAAACGCGGTTATGGACATGGAGATGTTCTCGAATTCGTGCTGTTTATTACAATATATAAATAAATCATGTAAGAGTAATAATGACAGCAAAGACAAGTCAAATTGTCCAATTTTTGAGGCAGTGTTATTCTTTACCAAAAAATATTTCACAGAAAGTATTGAGTGATAAAATGCAACAATTTTTATTTGTTTCTTTGTACTTATAATTTCAATGACCACAACCTTTAATTCGGAAGAGTATACATGTATGCTGCGAGATAAACTAAGGTAACAAAAAGGTAAAAAAATATATCAGCATTATAACAAGACTATAAAACAAACCAAAACATCGATAAAACTAAAATGAAAAAGAATGCATGAAGAAACCTGTTCAAAGAGAATACGACCAGGAGCTCCGGAAGAGCAATCATCTTCCCCATCTATATGTAAACCAGGTAAAGTCGTAATATCAAATGAGAGCTAAAGTAGTGATAACGGAGGGTTGCTATTATTTCACGTCTTATCACACCAAAGACGTCATTTAAGGACGATACTTTATAGTGTAATCTCCTCAAGCTCATTATACTGACTCCGGAATGATGAAATTTCTCGTAGCCCATTATACCGACTCTAGAATTGGCCAAATATGTTTCCTTGTGTGAAACAAGGAGAAATACGGGCCATGTTAATAACTGGTATCTTACGGCCTGGAGACAAACTCAAAATTCTTCCTCATAGGGGTGAATGCCCAACTAATGACCACATGCGAGCAGGTGTCAAGGGAGACATAGGAAGTTGTTCAGAACGATAATGAAGGATCTCAAACCTTGTCGCCTTTTACTATCATGCAATGAGGGCATCAGGTACAATCCTTATGTCCTACCTGCAGGGCAGATACTAGCAAGAGGAGTGTTACATTGAATAATCAAAAGAATTGTTAAAAAACGAAAAATCATGATAAAATTGTGAACTTGCAATGCGGATTATTTGCACTGAGAGTTAAGAAAGATAACTTATTTGAACGAACCTGATAACACATAACGGCTTCAGGTCGGATTTCAGTATCAAACGTTCAGTATAAAGAGAAAATGAGCAAGTAACACAACAAAATTCATCAATATATTAGATTAAGAATTGAAGATCGAAACACTGCATGGAATTTGTAACAAAAAAGGGGGAAAACCTGCGATCAGAAAGATAATTATACCACGATATTACCGATTCTCGTTAGCAAGAATGATGATTTCGTTATCACATAATAAGGTTTTCAATAGAAAACGTGACATTGATGACGTTGATTTGATATTTTTTCACATGGAAGCTCTTGTAGATAAAGAAGAAGACACTTACTCTTTCAGAACATCCTATCTATTTTGAATGTATTTAATTAATGATACTCAAAATCTATATAGAATTGTATGGGTACCTTTGAAAAAAAAATTGAAGAATAGAACCAAGTGATCTGGAGAGGTAAGCGTCTTCTGCTTAGATTATGATTTTGTTCATACCTAGATATTAAATTGTTTTGCGTCAGAAGTATGTGTTGTGGACAGGCAATTTCTATTTCAACAAAAGGAATCATACAGGTATTCTTATTTATATTAGTTAGTAATTATTAATCAGGTGATTATGAAAAAAAAACATTTGCTTAGCAATGTTTCAGACCAGATCAAAACACAGACGGATACTTAACAGAGGGGGAAGAACATTTATTGCATTTTTTTGTGTCCCTATGTACCAGGATGACGTTAAGTCCGGGTCGAGAACACATATATTACAAGTAACATGTCAACCGTCCCAAGTTTATTGCAATTTTATAGATTCATAGAGACGTACGCATATAGATATATGGTTATGCTTGTTAATGATATCACAGGCACTGAACCAGAAAGGTTAAATGACTCTACGATTAGTAACAAGTAAAACAGGTAATAAAGAGTTATCCAGACAATTGTACGGTAGTCCTAAGTGTTAAATAGTTCATGTCCAGTTTCTCAACATGACATATGAATAAGATCGTACAAATTAACACAGGTGAACAGTAATTTTTTAAAATATGAATTTAAAAAATTAAGTAATATATATGCATGGAATAAATTGAAACATCTTATCGTTGGCGAGTCTCAGAGTAATAAAACAGCTTATGTAATTTTATCATTAGAATTCGGAGTGGGCTTATCGATTTCTTAATAGATATTTAAATGTGCTTTTAAGAGTGAGATTGCTGAGTGATAGGTCCCCGCCGATTAAGTCACCCTGATGTAGGGCGTAAGAATTGTACCTGCTGCCGCCATTACACGATCTTAGGAGGCGACTTAAGCTGTGTTATATATTTTCTCTTCATTCTACTCATCATCTTAATGTCTCCCTTGCCTCACTTTTGGCCTTTAGTTGAGCGTTCACCCCTGTGAGGATGGATTTGGGTTCTGTCCCAAGGCCGGAAAATACCAGAGTCTTTAAAAAATGGTAGTTGTTACTCCTGCTTAGCGCTCAGCATATTTGGAGTGGGGCGACTGAATCGCCCGTGGTCAGTATAATGTAACCGGGTGGGGTGTCCTGTTGGGGTGTCTTTGGCAGTATGCTTCAGTGAGGTAGCACTATACATCGGCAAAAGTTTCGGAAATACCGCAGCCTCCCAAAAAACACATACGCACGCACGGAGGCCGTCCTAAAAGCTAAGCTGTTGATAGTAAGTTAAACAAATAAAACCAAACCAAACTGTCTGACACCCATAGGTTTATGTGAATGACTAACACCCCTATGCATGTTGATGAGCCAGAGTTCTTGATCAACTATCACAAGAAGACGAACACGAAGATACCGCCGCCTCCCGAATCACACACATATCACCACACGCATGCATCTCAAAAACAGGGAGGTCGTGGATAATGAACTTTGCTGTTGGCAGGGCGTTTAACAATACTAAACCCGTCACCATGTATACTACCTTAAAATTCTTATTAAGATGGCATCGAGTCGGAATAAACACACATATAGCATGTTTTGTTGAAACCAATATGGAAAATGCAAAGTTTATTGAAGCATCTAGTTAATGTAGAGTTAGCTCTGATCTAGTGAAAGCGTTGTCATTCTGTGAAGTGTGTGTTAATGATAATCTGTCATACCCAAATCAGGTTAATCAGATGTTGAATTCATTAAAAATAGAGACGGAAGGCTATTTAACGTTATCTCATTACAAAATATATCGCAAAAATGTCCCATATAAAAGAAAAGTAATGCAAGCATAAAGAATCCAGGAAATATATCACCAATATATTACATAACCAAATATATAGTTTTCTTGCGTATTTTCGTAAAAAGTTTGTTTAATGAACACGATTAAAGAATCCATAAAAAATTACCTGGCCTCTAACTTCTTGCTTCAAAATCAGGTCAAGGAGAATTTTTGAGATTCTGTACACCAGTTATTCCTATTCAGGGTGGTAATTAATTAAGTTTATGATGTAGAAAGGCATTGTGTAAAATAAGAAACACACGGAGGCGTCTGACAGGAATAGCTTACTCGTCCGCGAGACAATCGTCGGGTCGAGCGTCAAGCCCATGTACAATCTCATTGTTCGCGCGCGACTGTCGCGCGCCAGCTCATCACTATGTAAATCTTAACGACTGCAGATCGGGCGCCGAACAACGGCCCGTCAATTAGAGCTTAGTAGTGCGATATCAAGTCTAGTATCAACTTCAATAAAACGATATAATATTACGATAACGCTGGAGACTTTGGTCAATGGTCATGCGCCTTTGTGGTTTCATCGACTGGCGAATCTGTAAAGATAGTGAAGACTATATCGGGTGAATCAAAGCTTTAGGGAAGCACGCATATGTCACTAGGGTGTCCGTTACGCGCTAGATTCATAAATAAGAATAGGTCTGAGCTGACTTTGATGAGTTAACTTTAAAACATTCTGGATATTTTTATCGTCGTCATTTGTTATAAACATATTTAAAACCCACAAACTGTATGATTTCTATGACATGCTATCCAACTATGCAGGTACATTGTACATTCTAACAAGTGTCATGTAACTAAGTACATATGTATGTGGTGTAGTTTGAAGTGTGACAATTAATGCTAAACAATTTAAACGTGTCAATAAAATACCGTAAGTATATTGTATTTTCTCAATATAGTATTTATTCAGTGGGCCTTGACGGATGGCCATTAACGGTCATCTGACTCTGAAGACCCTTGTTCTATTGTATTATACATACTCATTAGCAAGTATAATGGTACAGTTCCCCATGGTGACATTCTGGGTTTTGGACCAACCAGAATGAGAACGACACTTGGTCTGAACCATCTCAGGGTTATTTCTGGTAAGTTAGGGTTGAATCCTTTTGGTGGAATTTGAGAAGAAGTTGAAATATGTGTTGTTCAGGAAAACCACGTCATCAATTTCCAGCTCAATGGCAACAGTAGAACTGGAGAAGAAGTTTAAAATGTGTTCTTCAAAATGGCTCAGTGAGGTAGATGACATATTTTTCTCTAGCTTCCATCTTGGATTCAAATGTATGCAAATATAAATACAGAATACAAAATTAAACCCATTAAATAACGAGTCAAACAGTTATCTGTGTCAAGAAAAGTGTGGATTCCTTGACCCTTTACTGCGACGTAAAGACATTTTGACGTTTTGGAAAAAAGTAACAGTAACATTAGGAAAGTCGTTAAACATTTATGAATGTGATAAACAACATATTAAATGATTCACGGACATCACAAATTAGGCAGACAACATCAATTGTTGTACGAGTGGGCGAGCATAATGAATGATGTCGTCATAAGATGTAAATAGTCTTTAACGGGAAATCTTTAGATGTGCTTCCTTTATTAAGTGAAAACTGTCTGTCTGGTGCAGTAAGTGAGATAGCGTGGTGTTTAGTTACCGATACACCGGTAACATAACACTTGTGAAATATACTGTTTATGTTTACATCGCACCGAGATCCAGGTTAATACTGTATTTTTAAAACATCCTTACAAATATTTAAGGACCGAATGTCTATATGTTCTTAACTCACAAACTATAGTCTATTTAAGATGTTATTAATTAAAAGATAAAAGTTACTACATAATAGAATACGAAAATATCTAAAGAAGCTCTGGTCTACTTTGTATGTAAACATTTCAAAAGAAGAGAGCTAATCCAAACCGTTATATATACAGACATACTCAGTCAACTCTATATCAAATGTAATCAAAGAATTTGGGGATTTAAAAGGCAAATAGCATTAAGTTTGAAAATAATATGGGTCAAAAATAGGAACAGGATCGAGTGATTTGACCAATACTTTAATTTTCAATCCACGTGATCATTATAACTAATAAACGACCGATGTAAACAAACAAGTTCTATAGCAATGCCATGTGTTCTCCTTCCATATATAGAAAGCCGCGGGTATATACTCAGTTTAATATATTAACCACGTGACTTTGATATTATGAGTTCCACAATTTGACCTACAGCATTGTTTTCGTATCAAAGTTTTAGGATGGGTTCTTTTTGCTATATTTACAGATCCTGTTTATGTTTGTGTTTTATGTAAAAAAAATATTAGTTTTTTAAGTATTTTTGATATACATATGTAATGATAATAAAAAAGATGTAAACTTTATTTATTTTCCAACTTTATATCACACTTATATGACACTTGTTGGCCCGGATTGAAGCGCCCGAGGGGGTCTTTCTTTGGGAGTAAATCGGAGTACCCGGGGAAAACCCACGTGGTCGGACAGGTGACCCCTAACCTTTTCATGTCCGCTCGTGGAATCGAAACTCCGTCCGCCTAGCTGAAAGGCACGTGTGTTACCACTGTGCAACCCAACCAGCAGCACCAAAATGATACAGTTGATTGTAATTGGGATATTAATTAATTAGACCATGCTGGATAAAACATTTTGCATGACAGATTATCCGTGTTGGTAGTAAGCAAAATAATTAAAAAGTAAAAAAAAAAATAAACAAAACAGAGCATGCATCAGTCTGATACGTTTCTCTCTTTCATAATCTGCTATATATCACGAAAGTGTCTGATAATTGTTTTAACTTGTACAGAAGACATACAAGATATTGGTACTTTTTTGGAATGAAATTGTATCATATAGCTGACTTGTCTGTGGTGCTAACGACATTGTACAGCTGTTTCGTCATTCTAGGATTTATCAGTGATGCTGAGGACGTCATACAGATGTTTCGTCCTTCTAGAACTCATCAACGGTGCTAAGGGCATCATACAGATGTTTGGTCCTTCTAGGGCTCGCCAGTGATGTTAGAGACATCATTCAGGTTGTTCGTAATTCTAGGACTTATCAGTGATGCTAGGTACATCATACAACTAGTTCGTCCTTCTAGGACTCATCAGTGATGTTAGGGACATCATACAGATGTAAGGGGTCGCGATGGCCGAGTGGTTAAACCTAGGTGCCCTGACACTTTATCACTAGCCCTTTCGAAACCCACGTGGGGCAGTTGCCAGGTACTGACCGTAGGCCGGTGGTTTTTTCTCCGGGTACTCCGGCTTTCCTCTACCTCCACAACCTGGCAAGTCCTTAAATGACCCTGGCTGTTAATAGGGCGTTAAACAAAATAAACCAAATAAACCAAATCATACAGATGTTTCGTCCGTATAGGACTCGTCAATGATGTTAAGGGTAAACGTTTCGATAACGAGGAGGCGACGAAGGAAACTTAAAACAAGTAGAAAGAAATGTCAATATCTAGATTGGGGTATACAAAAGATCAATAATTCAATGAGATGTTTCGATATTGCTTTAAAGACAATAGAGTAGTGGTATATATCTTACAATGGACTGACACACCACGGTATATCATTATATATATTTATTAGGAGTGTTGTGTTTACCATGACTTGACTAAAACAGGATTGGGGTCAGTCCACTATTGTCGTATGGTCACATGCCAACATGACAATGACATTTGTTACCTTTCTGCTAGAATTACATCATCGCATTACATCGAATTACATTTAATGCACGGGCAATGTGAAACAAATGGCGTTTGTAAATGTCAATAAATATCGGTTCATTTGGTGGAGAACAATATATGTTTGTGGTTTTCTTCGTTGTTTTGTTTTTGTACATTTTGTTTTTGTTTATAATTTGACTTTCTTTATTTTATTTTTTACATTGAGTATGTGTAATAACGTGTCAAGAAAAAATGCAATGAACAAACAGCATTGTTTTCCTAATGTAGTTGATTTCAGTAAATTAACCATTAAATACATATACATGTCACTTTTTTTCTTTCTTTTTTCACTTTAAATGCTTTATCTTATGATATCCTACTTTTTGTTTCAGGGACATTACCAATACTTCAATTAAACGAAATAAGTATGCAAAGTACTAAATAAAGTTCTTTTTAGAAAATAAAGGGGGATTTCACAGAACATTGACGGGGAATTACATGAATTACATTAATTTTCTAAAATGATTATACATACACGAACTGTAAGTGATATGACATCACACACAAAACTATATATACATGTAGATACATTTTACCAGATTCTTTGGGATTTTGTTGGAAACATGGTACATCTGTTTAAAGCAGATTTTATCTTACAATCTGTTTATCGTGTTACTGTTACGCCCCGACAACGCCCATCAGTGTCCTATATATGACACAAAGTCTTATATAGTACCTTTTTCATTGAGAAACACTTCACAATGTAAAAACTATAACAGTCATTGTTTTCAATGTAAAAACATAAATAGGTATTACAATAAGTCTCAGTTTCTTATGTTGACATTTTATCCCGTGTGGAACTGGATTGTTGACAAACAATTCAACACTAATGAGTTTGTATCGTATATCACTTGTTTTGTAAACAAATACAGTCCCAAAATACAAATAAATGACCCAGTTGTAAGGTGCACTTTAACTGATGAAATAGCAGTAAATAATCCGGGATTGTAGGGAGGGGCATTCGTTATAAAACAAGGCTCTTAGATGTCTTAATATACATTATATGGTTGCTTAATTAGTTTATATTGCTGCTAAGCGGATGTTTTGGATAATTTTGTTTATACCTGTTTACAATCAGCAGTATACGTAGTATACAAAATTGAGTATGTTTACAATTAGCAATATAAGTAGTATACAAAATTGTGTATGTTTACAATTAGCAATATAAGTACTGTAGTATACAAAATTGTGTATGTTTACAACCAGCAATGTAAGTACTTTAGTATACAAAATTGTGTATGTTTACAATCAGCAATATAAGTAGTATACAAAATTGTGTATGTTTACAACCAGCAATGTAAGTACTGTAGTATACAAAATTGTGTATGTTTACAATCAGCAATGTAAGTAGTATACAAAATTGTGTATGTTTACAACCAGCAATATAAGTACTGTAGTATACAAAATTGTGTATGTTTACAATCAGCAATGTAAGTAGTATACAAAATTGTGTATGTTTACAATTAGCAATATAAGTACTGTAGTATACAAAATTGTGTATGTTTACAATCAGCAATGTAAGTAGTATACAAAATTGTGTATGTTTACAATTAGCAATATAAGTACTGTAGTATACAAAATTGTGTATGTTTACAACCAGCAATGTAAGTACTTAGTATACAAATTGTGTATGTTTACAATCAGCAATATAAGTAGTATACAAAATTGTGTATGTTTACAACCAGCAATGTAAGTACTGTAGTATACAAAATTGTGTATGTTTACAATCAGCAATGTAAGTAGTATACAAAATTGTGTATGTTTACAACCAGCAATATAAGTACTGTAGTATACAAAATTGTGTATGTTTACAATCAGCAATGTAAGTAGTATACAAAATTGTGTATGTTTACAATTAGCAATGTAAGTAGTATACAAACTTGTGTATGTTTATAACCAGCAATATAAGTAGGATACAAAATTGTGTATGTTTACAACCAGCAATGTAAATACAAAATTGTGTGTGTTTACAATTAGCAATGTAAGTAGTATATAAAATTGTGTATGTTTATAACCAGCAATATAAGTAGTATACAAAATTGTGTATGTTTACAACCAGCAATGTAAGTACTGTAGTATACAAAATTGTGTGTGTTTACAATTAGCAATGTAAGTAGTATATAAAATTGTGTATGTTTATAACCAGCAATATAAGTAGTATACAAAATTGTGTATGTTTACAACCAGCAATGTAAGTACTGTAGTATACAAAATTGTGTGTGTTTACAAATAGCAATGAACGCTTAGTCCAGCAGGTTTTCCCTTAACAATATTGACCTTAAACAAACTATGAGAATTAATCAAATAGAAGAAGATCACGGTAGGGATTTCACACCTCACCGGGTTTTTGTTTTTCGTTTGAAGACACTAGATGAACTAAGCACATCTAAAATCAGTTTTAAAATAGTGACCGACTGAAGCCTTCGCTAAAAGACGTAGGTCATTTGGGAGTGGTCACTTTGTATACAAACCACACGACCACCGATATTACATCGTCACAATAGAAGACAAGTTTGAACGCTTATTTTAACAAAACCGTTGGATGGGTTAATGCCCTCTGAGGGGAATCGTATATAGGGATATATCAACACGGTTAGGTTATTGACACAAATGAGAGGTTAACAACTCCCACTTATTAAAGAAGACTTGATAATACTGTGAAAATAAATCAGTGATTTAAAACAGAATTGTTATTTTTGAATGAATACCACATTACGTTACAAAACATAAACAGTGCGGAGTCTTTAGCCTTTAGTGAACTAGACACAATTGGAACATAAACCAATGACCTGAGGTATTTTGTCACATGATTGTAACACCATTTAGTGGTAATGACACAGAGGTTGATCACACTGATACTTACTACTGACTGGGCCTGGTAGTGGAATTATTACATTATATCTGTAAAGAATGCGACAAAGTAAATAAACAAAGTGGGGCTTATTAGTTTCGTTAGTTTCTTTATTTTCTAATTAGATTTAACACTTATTAGGATTGAACAAGACACACAAGATGTTAGCGCCTTTCAAAACTAAATTGAGAGCTGGATATATATACTAGTATATAGCAGGGCCAAAAACGGATTGAACTGCATCATACAGCTGTTTTATCCCTATCTTGCCCTTTGAGACCCGTCAGAGATGTTGTTTTATCCCTATCTTGCCCTTTGAGACCCGTCAGAGATGCTAAGGACACGTTACTTTTTTGAACGATGCATGCAAATATAATTTGTCAGAAATATTAAAAGATAGTACGAGAAACACGCACACAGTCTAGAGCACTTCTTAACACGAATTAAGTATATGTATAAAATATTGTAGTGTGTCGATGGCAATTATGCGAGGGCATGATACAAAAAAAATGGTTTTGCTAGGAAAAGTGCAAGAAGAATAAAGCCTAGTTTTCCAATGGAAGGCGCCTTCTGTTTCATCGGAAACGTAGTCATACAAATCATTGATGCTAGGAACAGTATAAAGTTGTTCCGTCCTTCTATTTTTTATTCTTGGGACCTATCATCAACACATTAGGCCCGTAACGTCACTGACGAGTCCTAGAACGACGAAATAGCTGTATGGTGTCCTTAGCATAACTGACAGTCCTAGAAGGATGAAACAGCTGTATGGTGTCCCTCGCGTCACTGACAGTCCCTGAAGGGTGAAACAGCTGTATGGTGTCCCTCGCGTCACTGACAGTCCCTGAAGGGTGAAACAGCTGTATGGTGTCCTTAGCATAACTGACACTGGACATTAGTGGAGGGTTCGTCCCTGTGAGGAAGGCTTTAGGTTCTGTCTCCTGTGGAGGGTTCGTCCCTGTGAGAAAGGCTTTAGGTTCTGTCCCCTGTGGAGGGTTCGTCCCTGTGAGGAAGGCTTTAGGTTCTGTCTCCTGTGGAGGGTTTGTCCCTGTGAGGAAGGCTTTAGGTTCTGTCCTATTGACATTAGTGGAGGGTTCGTCCCTGTGAGGAAGGCTTTAGGTTCTGCCCCCTGTGGAGGGTTCGTCCCTGTGATGAAGGCTTTAGGTTCTGTTCCCTGTGGAAGGTTCGTCCCTGTGAGGAAGGCTTTAGGTTCTGTTCCCTGTGGAGGGTTCGTCCCTGTGAGGAAGGCTTTATGTTCTGTTCCCTGTGGAGGGTTCGTCCCTGTGAGGAAGGCTTTAGGTTATGTCCCCTTGACATTAGTGGAGGGTTCGTTCCTGTGATGAAGGCTTTAGGTTCTGTCCCCTTGACATTAGTGGAGGGTTCGTCCCTGTGAGGAAGGCTTTAGGTTATACATGTCGCCTGTGGAGGGTTCGTCCCTATGAGGAAGGCTTTAGGTTCTGTCCCCTGTGGAGGGTTCGTCCCTATGAGGAAGGCTTTAGGTTCTGTCCCCTTGACATTAGTGGAGGGTTCGTCCCTGTGAGGAAGGCTTTAGGTTATACATGTCGCCTGTGGAGGGTTCGTCCCTATGAGGAAGGCTTTAGGTTCTGTCCCCTGTGGAGGGTTCGTCCCTATGAGGAAGACTTTAGGTTCTGTCCCCTTGACATTAGTGGAGGGTTCGTCCCTATGAGGAAGGTTTTAGGTTATGTCGCCTGTGGAGGGTTCGTCCCTATGAGGAAGGTTTTAGGTTCTGTCCCCTTGACATTAGTGGAGGGTTCGTCCCTGTAAGGAAGGCTTTAGGTTATATCCCCTGTGGAGGGTTCGTTCCTGTGATGAAGGCTTTAGGTTCTGTCCCCTTGACATTAGTGGAGGTTTCGTTCCTGTGAGGAATGTTTTAGGTTATCTCCCCTGGTGGAGACAAACCAGAGTCTATAATAATGTAGTAGCTACTCCTGCTTAGTTCTCAGCCTTATGGGAGTGGGACGACTGGTTGGCCCGTTGTCAGTATAGTGTGACGGGTGGGATGTCATGTCGGTTGTCGTCGGCAGAATGCTTTAGTTAGGTAGACTATAAAGTCGTCATCAGTTCCGCGCTGTTACAAGGAGACACACGCAAGCATACCGCAGCTTCGTGCATTTCGCACGGGATGCCATCCTTAAATGGCCCTTTTCTGATTAGCCGATTTATAGTGCTACCTCACTGAAGCATACTGCCGAAGACACCCAGCAGGACACCCCATCCGGTCACATTATACTGACAACAGGGCGAACCAGTCGTCCCACTCCTTGTATGCTTAGCGCTAAGCAGGAGCAGCAACTACCATTTTTTCAGACTCTGGTATGTCTCGGCCAGGGGACAGAACCCAAAGCCTTCCTCACAGGGGCGAACGCTCAACTAAAGGCCAAAAGTGAGGCAGTGTCAAGGGAGACATTAGGAAGAAGAAAGTTGTTAAGAAAGAAGAGAAAAGATAAGATCCCAAATTTAGTCGCCTCCTACGATCATGCAATGGGGGCAGCAGGTACAATTCTTACGCCCTACCTGCTGGGCAAATGCAGTATGGTGACTGAACTGACGTAAAACAGTCAATGGAACGAGAACATAGACAACAGCTGTAAGTTGGTATAAAATCGTAAACGAAGACCAAAGCATTTATTTATATTTTAAAGACATCATCCGAAGGAGACAGTGTTGTTTCAGTGGAATGCAATGTCGGTGTAATGAAAATCAGTCATAAAACAACTATAACAATACATTTGTATTAATATATATCAACAAAACATGCATTTTGATTTGGTTTTGTGTAATTTGTTGAACGTCCTATTAACAACCAGGGACGTGCAAGGTTTGGAGGTGGAGGAAAGTCGGAGTACCCGGAAGAAAACCATCAGCCTACGGTCAATACCAGGCAACTGCACCACGTGGGTTTCGAACTCGCGACTCAGAGGTGTAGGGCTAGTGACAAGGTGTCGGTAGCTCTCCTCCAGGTCAAAACATGCAATGACATTCCACAAAGTCTATATCGTTATGTCTGCATTATATCGCGTCCTTGGCCGATATAAAATAAAGTACAACAGAGAATTATTTAAAACATTGTAAATCAGATACATACGCCGATAAATTTGTCTGGGTCAATAGTGCATAGATATTATAGCCATTTGTCGACAAAAATACATAGTTGACATGGCAGCCACATCATGCATAATCAAAACACAGATAGCTTAATTAAATATACATCGCTTATTATGTTACGGACAAGTACGAAGATGATTTATGATACAGTTATAATATATACGTGTCAAAATGTTGATTAATTTTCTGATTTTCACATTGATTAATATTTTCAGACACATACGAAATCGGTCACGTGATACGTTATATAAATTAATCCCGTTAACACCATGCACCCTAAGCAGTTTTAGAGGCATTGTGATTCTATCTGCTATGGTGATAATCGCGTACTTATTGAAATAAAATCAAAATTATTACATATATCATATTTTACGTTCGAATTAATCAGTTTAATTTGACATTTGATGGACAGCTGTATACAAATATTGTTTTAAAAAATATTCAAAACGGAGAAAAAAAAGTTCATTGTTTCATAAGACCAATGTGTACCATGTTCATCTATAGTGAGGACAGATAGTCACCATAGTAGTATAATTCTAGTGGTCAAATCGTGATATTTATGGTTCCACGTGAGTAATTATGTGTAAGCTGTGACGTCAGAACAATCCCAACTCAGTCAAGTAACCACATGGACAGAGTTATGTCCCCTTGATGAATTGGAATCTAATTTATGACGTAAATAATTCCGCATGAGTGATAATTACAATACAATACTAGATACTAATTATCCATTTAGCTTCCAAAACAGCCCACACGATCACGTGGTCATTTAGTACGGGAATATTCACGGATCAATGAATTTCTTTTATAAACATTGTCTTCCTTGTGTTATTTATATACCTGGTATCTGTTATATCTAGAATTCGGACTAAAGGAGACAGAAATAGGTAATATCGAGTAATATATACATTGTAGGCCTACATACAGAGAACGGTGCCAGTTTTGGTCAGCTTATATATATCAACGTGTGTAATGGTGCTCACACGAAATAACAAATTCTAAAGCAAGATATACCTGTTTAAAAGTTGTGTATGATGTACCTGCTTTAAAGTTATGTTTTATTGTTGTTGTTTTCTTTCTTTTTCATTCCCCCTGTATGATTTTATCTAGAACACAAAATTGGAATCATTATCAGAACCAAAGACAAACATATTAACAGCAATAAAGTGAAGACGTGCTTGTGATGATTATACGATATATATGTATATATATATATTTTTTTTTTTGAGGGGGGCGGGGGGGGGGGGGGGGGGGGGGGGGGGTTAAGATAGGAATGGTAACATGTTGACATGTTGTTATATAGCGTTAACACGTTTTACATCAAAAAAACATCATTAGATAAGTTAAGCTGAGTGTCTGTACTGACCTACATTATACTGGTGTGTCTGGTGTACAGTCGATATACTGACTGATGTGTGTTGACATTTGACACGACTGTACAGTGGTGTTCATAACAAATGTCCGCGTGGTATTATTTATAGAATGTGTAACTCTGCCAGAGGTTCGTTTTAAGAAACTTGAACCGCAGCTTTATTATTTTCTTATCAAAAATGCTTTTCCATTTGATATGTAGTCTTTGCAACCTGAACGAAATAGGAGACGAGTTCCATTATTTATCTAATTGTAGCGATCAACAAATAGCATTAAACAGGAAAAAATATATAAAAATATATATCTAGATACTATTATCAAAGACCCTGCAGTGCATTCAAGTTTACTACCCTTTTTAATTTTGTTGTAGATGATGAATTGAAATCACTTTCGAAATCAATTAAGCAAATAAGTATACGACTCAACACTATTTAATATAATATCTTGCTTAACAAATGTATCGATGTATTATATCATATGTCCTGTACAATTTTGTATGCATGTAATTCTCTACACTTTATATGTTTATGAGAATAAAATCTTGTCATTTTCATTGTCCGACAGTTATAAATGTTTAATACTGTGTAATGCCATTTTGTCCACATTTTGTGTCTCTGACAAGACTGTTGTAATACAGATTCAGTATTCGGATAGGACGGATAACACAGTATAGTAACGATTTACCTGTTGCCTTGGTGACCGGGATTTGAATCCCCGATCCGACCTGAAAGGTATTTAGAATCACCTCCCTAACCACTTGGGTTTTGACAAGAGCGGCAAAACTTTCGATAACTCGGAAACTTTTTAGATGCAACTTCTTATTTTCCCTATTTTCTAATGCTTAATCTATCTCTGTATGAGTTAAACCGTGCTGTGAACATTTAATTATCCTGCATGAGAAACCTTTAAACTAAAAGATAAATCCTGTGATCATAAATAAAACCTCTTGTTTCATATACATATATAAATAGAGTTAATAATACATACCTATATGTCTATGTAGGCGTGTTCGATACTGGCAGATGTCCCCATGATCAAACTTTCGTTACAAAAATAGCTCCTGTCAAGTTTGGCGTGTCGTTGTTTTTAACGGATGTCCACAACAGGTGATAAACTATTATTGTTTGATTAACACATTTTCTCAAAATGGTTTGTGTTAATATTCTCCATCCGTCCTCATAAATATAGTAACATTGAATTGATGTGTTTACTCAGTTAAAATGTTATATAGTATGTCGAAAAATCAAACGAAATCGGACAGATTTCTCGTCTAGGATTTTTCAATAATGATTAGTATCACCTTTATTTCCTAAAAAAAATCAGATAATATTTATATTTCACTGTGAAACAAGAATTATACACGAATAATAAATTTCGTGCAAAGAAATGGCAATCGTGACGTACAATTAATGTATTACTGGTCAACCTGGCCAAGTACCATGTACAAATATAGGTTTGGATATGACCGAAAAATACACTTACCTTATATTATTGTGTTTGTATCTCAAAGTTTATCATATTTATTAATACAAGTTAAACACTCTTTTTGTAGCATATACGGATTCTTCAAAACCAGTCTCATCCAAACGATGGGTCATTGACCTACTAAAATGTGAATGAATGAAAACACAGATATGAACAGTATTCAATATTTTAAATTTATGCAATTAAACACCATTAATACATGTAAGTATGAAGCGGGGCTTGGGGCGTGGGGGAGGTGTACAAATTAAGAACGTATTCAGCTTTGTAGAATTTGGGTTTTTGAAAACAATTAATTAGAATTTTAACTTTGATGAATAATCTAAATTATAGATAGTTGAAATAACATTAAAAACAACTTAACCCGGATTTGACCTAGACTGATATGACGGCTTCTGTCGAGGAAGCAGAGGACGGTTACCCTTCCGGTATACCTGGTCGGTTTTCCTTTTAGTTTGTCAATGGGCTCCATGACAACCTATATCTTGGCGTCGTGTTATCGAGTTTGAGTTAGAATTACAGTTTCATTGTTTTGTCAATATTCTCTGTTGTCCTTTTACATATATTATGTCTATTTTCTAATGAATCAGGTAGACATGTTTTACTAATATACAACTCTAACAATTGTACTTGCTTTGATCTATCCTAGAGCTTCATATATTAAATACATTCTTTTCTGTCATTATAACCACTTCACAGATTTTCGACTTTGTTATGTTAAAGATGTGTTTTACCATTACTATGAAATGTGGTTTGATGTGTTCTATCGTTTTAAAAGTATTTTGTCCTTAATTTGGTTTGTTTTTGTTTAATGTCCTATTAACAGCCAGGGTCATTTAAGGACGTGCCAGGTTTTGGAGGTGGAGGAAAGCCGGAGTACCCGGAGAAAAACCACCGGCCTACGGTCAGTACCGGGCAACTGCCCCACGTAGGTTTCGAACTCGCAACCCAGAGGTGGAGGGCTAGTGTTAAAGTGTCGGGACACGTTAACCACTCGGCCACCGCGGTCCTTAAATATCAAATGATGAAAACATACTAATATGAGTTATCGTCTATATCTATTGTACACCCGAGACAGAGGTAAGTATGACATGTATATAATGGATTTAGTAATAGATACGGTGTATACTGAAATATGATTTATTTCAACAATTTATCTTTAAGATTGTTTTCAGATCCTTTTGCACATTACGAACTGATATTTTTGTATTTTTGCATGCAATTCTATGGATTAAATAAAAATACTACATAAACAAACAATTTAACTTTTTTTAAACAATATATTTTTTTTCTAAATCTTTTATTGTATTTATGTGTCATGTGACGTAAGATGATCTGTTGACATGATACGGTACGGTACTGTTATTATCTATGTTTATCTTATACCCCCATCACACTAGGTCACGTTCCCACTACGTCCAACCACGTCCTGGAAAAAATTGAAGAACGCAATGCGAACGCAGAAAGAACTTGTACAACGTAGTAAAGACTCAATAGAGACCGATAAGGACGTGTTATGGTCTTCATGGACCTGGAGGACGTGAACAAACTTTGAGCATGTTAAAAAAAAGCGTAGCGAGGACGTGGTCCAATCGGGACGTAGTAAGAACGTAACAGGGACGCAGTACCAGCGGTATTGACGTGGTAATGACGTAACCAAAACCCAATGAGAACTTCATTGACGCAGTGGAAGCGTAGCGCTGATGGAAAAGATTGTATTACGTTCTCATTGCGTTGTCAGTGCGTTCTTGCTACGTCAATGTAGTTCTTATTGCGACCTCTCTACGCTTGTACAATGACCAAGGTACGCCAATACCACGTTGTTGATGACCACGTTAGGTTTCCAGTACGTTCTTACGGTGCTCATTAAGTTTACGACACGTCTGTCACAGGTTACCACCACGTCAAAACCACGTCCAGAGGATCGGCTGTATAAATACTCATTTCAAGTTTAATTCATTATCACTTTCGTTCAAACTACAAAAGAAGATGGTTACAAGTTATCAAGAACTTCTTATGCATCTTGCTCTGATTCAAGGACAACAGGTTTTTATTGATGCACAGGCCGCACTTTTGATGCTGCGAAGAAGGCGAAGAAGGAATAAAAGACAACCTAGGCTTTTTTGGGTTCGTCCTTGGCTTTCTGTTGAAAGAAGACTACAATTTGGCCATTATGATCGACTAATGACGGAGTTAAGAGTAGAAGACCATCATTCGTTCTTGAACTTCATGAGTTGAAGTCAAGTTGTATTTATAGGGAACGGGCAAACGCAGAGAGAACGTAGTAATTACGTAATGCACGCGTAGAAAGATCTTTTTGGACGTAGTAAGAGCGTATTAAGAACACACAGAGCGTGGTGCACGCGCGAACATGCGCGAGATAAGGTCTTAGTGGAAACGTGTAGGACGTAGTAAGAACCCAGCAAGGACGTAATGAGGGCGTAATATGAACGTGACAACTGCAAAATTCTCCATTTTTGCCACGACCCCGCTGCGTTTCTCGAAATTTTAAGGACGCAGTGCGGTCTTCGTGGTCTTTGTCTTAGTGTGATGGGGGCATTAATTACATAATTATGACGATTTTACCACACGATATCAATACCATTGTTTTACGGGGAAAACTCTGTACAGAACATTTTTAAATAAAGAAACACGGTATTGTGGAAATGTAGTGCACGGGAAAATATCCATATATTGATTCTTCCTCTTTTCCAAATATAACAGTTGGCATAAACTTCGGTATATGAGGGGAATTATGCACTTATTCCAAATATTAGTTTGTCTTTTGGTATTAATCAATTGAAAACACCGAATCTCTACCTCGGAAAATGTATGCAAATATCTGTATTTCCCAGTTTTACGGAATTTCCCGAATGTTCTATATTTTAGGAATATTTTTCTACTTTTTCTATATTACTATTATTTGAGTACAGATAGCAGTTTAGTAAGCCGTGTTCTATATTTTGAGGGAGGTAAAGGCTTGGTAGTTTCCCATATATACCGGGATATTGATTAAATCAGTATCTCATATTGGCAACATAACAAGGCCCAGCTGTTTAATGCCTTGTCAACTTAACTTTTTAAATGTTCATTTTCTTTAAGAAATATCAACTGATACTGATTATAGATCTTGCGTCTGTATCGCCCAGCCCGAGTTTCCTCTGGTCGCTACACCAGACATGGTATCAGGGTCAGAGGAAACTCGGGCTAGTATCTATATGAGAATTTAGTCATGGACGTTAAGATTTCTATAATATATATAATTATATTTGTATACTCCATGTGTCGTTAAGTTGACCGAGCGGGCCATTGCACACTATCATAGACAATGGCTAATTATAACGTTACAATTAATTTGTTATATTTATATTCGACCTTAATAGCCGACATTGTGTGACGTCATTGGGACATTAAGTAGACCCAAAGAATGTATAAGATATAGGTCTTATCCGTGTCAGCAAAAAGGGTCAACTTCAATATCAATGAATATTAATTTCTATGTATTTTCAATATTTTTTCGGTAAATAACTAAACATTAAAAATAAGATGTACAGATATATAACAGTATTAAACACATTGTGTTTAATTATCAATATTTTGCCAATGGTAGTAAATTCTCGTTTGTCTCAATTTATTATATTGTAAGGTTACAAAAAATGTTATCTTTGAATTCCGTTTTAGTGTCTTATTTTTAACAGACAAATCGCCCAATAGTGTCAAGAATTTGTCGGATCAGTTAGCAAAAATAGTACAGGGGAGGCAACTCCAATTATATCCAAGTTGGCCACCTCCTAGCCCGAGTTTTCTCTGGCCCTGTCACTGGTGACAGGGCCAGAGAAAACTCGGGCTAGCCACCTCCATGTATGTAGAATAAAATATTCCACTTTCACTTTTCACCCATTTCGTCTTGTTTCATCCTCTTAGGACTCGTCAGTGATGTTAGGGTCATCATACATGTACAGCTGTTTCGTCCTTCTAGGACTCCTAAGTGATGTTAGAGACATCATACTGCTGTTACGTCCTTCTATGGCTCGTCAGTGATGTTAAAACATCATACAGCTGTATCGTCTTTCTAGGACTCGTCATTGATGTTAAGACATCATACAGCTGTTTCGTCTTTCTAGGACTCGTCAGTGATGTTAGAGACATCATACAGCTGTTTCGTCTTTCTAGGACTTGTCAGTGATGTTAGGGACATCATACAGCTGTTTCGTCTTTCTAGGACTCGTCAGTGATGTTAGAGACATCATACAGCTGTTTCGTCTTTCTAGGACTCGTCAGTGATATTATAGAGACATCATACAGCTGTTTCGTCTTTCTAGAACTTGTCCGTGGTACTTAAGAAATAATTAACGATGATTCGTGTATTATTGCAGGATATACAACAAGGACGAGGATATTTTGCAATTAAATTAATAACGAAGGCCGCAGGCCTTCGTTATTAATTAAAATTGCAAAATATCCTAATCCGAGTTGTATATCCTGCAACAATACACGAGTCAAAGTTGATTATTTCTATTCTACCATGTACTGTTTAGTTCTGAGATCGACCTCTTTCTAATAGAAAAACAGCAAAGAAACCCCGGGAAAACCTTGTAATTTATTTCTTGAGTATTGCATTATTTGTTGATGAAATATACAGGCAATACAGTACTACGATCAAGAGCATCTATCATATGGCATTGATTTTGAAAAGAAAAAAAAGGATAAAAAAAAAAGGGGGGGTCCTCCGTAGGATTCGTAGGATTCGAACTCGCGTCGTGATAAAAAATTATTGAAAGACTAACCCATTAGCCCACTCGGCTATAGTAACCTTTTATGAAACGGGTGAATATTAGATATTTAAAATTGTAACAGTCGTGACTCACGACCGTGTATTATTGGCACGAGCGTGGGTTATTGGAAAATAATACATGGTTTTAAACCAATCAAAACTGGCGTTACATAGCAAACATGGTAGAATAGGGCCTAAAGTGTTGGTATGCTGACTATATATAATGGCATAAAGAATGTACATATATGTGAGGTTGTCACGTTTACAGAACAGTAGCCACTTATAGAGAATTGGTCCTAGCATGTGATTTAAACAGGACTTGTAGACATTAAGTCAACTTTCTGTGTCGTCTGCTAAAATACACCACAGGTGCCCGACTTGTTTTATAAAATAATAACATATAGAGTACATATAAATGAGATTTATATGTACTCTATATGTTATTATTTTATAAAACGAGTCAGGCACCTGTGAATACACAGACAAACATGTGTATCAATGTATCAATATTATGAATACTGGATTATTAGTGTTGTGAGTGTAAAATGATGTCATATATAAACCTCTGTTGGTACACATTGTTTGCAATTCAGGAGAGTATTGCTGAAGAAATATATGTCCCCTGCAATCACCCGAAAGCTATTGCGCTGTAACTTCAAAGGGCCATAACTCTGTCAAAAGGAAATTTCATAATAAAGGCATACTACAATTTAGGAGAAGGGAGGTCCCTTTAATTAAAAACATGACGAAAATTAAGCTGGAACAAACAGATGGGGTACAGACAGAGAGGAAATCAGTTCCATACTTGTTTATCGGCACTGGACCGACAAAATGTAGCATCACTGGTGATGAGGATGGAATAAGTATTTTTCCATTTTTCACATTTAAATATAAATATCCATTTTGATCTCAACAATAAACATCTAAGATATTCCAGTGAAGAGGGTGTATGTTTTTGTATCACCTTGAATATCGAGGATGAACAATAAGCTACTAAAGGATTTTACTCAGACTTGTCAGCTGACCGGGAATGTATGCCTTCCTGTTAGACTTCACTTCAATTACAACACAAAAACAAGTTTTTATGAAGATTTTTCAGTATTTATTTCTTGCTATAGGAATTAAATCTTTTTTGGCAAACACCAATAATCTCTTCTTCACACATGGCCTTTCTTACATGATACAAAAATTACTTTCATACACAATTACTTTCATAATAACATAATAATTAAATAGAATTAAAATAACACTGGAAAACTGATGTTGAATCAACAGTTCGAGGTTTTTGTAAGTATAACTTTTGTATCATTCCAAAACTGTTCAATTAACTTAAACACTGATTCAATTGACTAGAATGATCTTTAATGATAGAACGTGAGGAGCTAGACATGTCTCAGGAAACTATACCTGTTAGATGTATACATACTTACTGTCCCCTAAACTCTTTGACAGTAGGTAGTTACCTGATGTTAGTACACATATATTGGTTTAATTATCCATAAATAAGCTTCTTCTTCTCTTTTTCGGTCATTAATTTTAAAACAATAAGCTAAAAGTGATTCAAAAATAAACCCTTCCCAAACTTTAATACTCTGTACTAGAGGAGGGAGTTTTATATTGGGGATAAATACTGTAAAAATCTATCATTTGTTTGAAAACCTTTTCCATATAGACTTTAATATACTCTTCCTGTAAACTGTTATTGTACATATCTTAGGGGAAATAGTTTATGCCTTTTCACAGTAAATAGTTTATGCCTTTTCACAGTAAATAGTTTATGCCTTTTCACAGGAAATAGTTTATGCCTTTTCACAGTAAATAGTTTATGCCTTTTCACAGTAAAGTATTCACCAAATTACCAGTGCTTTTAATGGGTAAACAAATACCCAACTCTGTGCTAATCCAGGGTGATCATAAACCCAGGGCCAGTAGATTTCGTTGTCAGGAGGGACAAGTGATGTTGATTTTTTTCCTGTCCTGGCTAATCTTTAACATTTGATAATGTAGTAAAATTTGATCAGGTAAAAAACGTCTATTTACAGTTCATCTGTTATCAATATTCATTAACTCGCTCGTAAAATATTCCGGAATTATTTGAATGTGTAGTTGAATTGTTAAGCAGTTTTTAACATTAATATTTCTACAGGTTTCTGTGATATAGTATCACTAGACTGACGGTATACAGTACCTGTTATGACGGCCTGTATACAGTACCTGTTGTGACGGCCTGTATACAGTACCTGTTGTGACGGCCTGTATACAGTACCTGTTGTGACGGCCTGTATACAGTACCTGTTGTGACGGCCTGTATACAGTACCTGTTGTGACGGCCTGTATACAGTACCTGTCTCTATGTTGTGATATCAGCTGGTTGTAAACATTCTACATCTGGTTAATGAGGAAGCATCAAAATAAATATTTTACAAAACATTAATTTATTGCTTTAATGATTAAATATCAAACATCAAAATTACTATTTAATGATTCATCATGAAACATTTTTAAATGATAAATTACAAAACATTAAAATTAGTATTTGATAGTGTGTATTTTTTTCCCAAAAAATAACTCATTCAATTTTTGAAATATTAAAAAATCTGGCAAACAATCATTGTTGAACAACATTTAACAAGTATTTTTGAAAAAAAAGTAAAAACAAAATCCCTTGAAATTTCCAATACATCAACAATACTTAACATTAAAGAACTGAAAGATATACAATATATCTTATGCTTTAAATTAACAGAAAATCTGTCACATTACAGAAATAGCATTCACCCAAAATCTGTTACATTATAGAATAGCATTCACCCAAAATCTGTTACATTATAGAATAGCATTCACCCAAAATCTGTTACATTATAGAAAAGCATTCACCCAAAAATCTGTTACATTATAACATTCACCCAAAATCTGTTACATTATAGAAATAACATACACACATATCAAAATATCAACGTTCATCAAATCACTTTTTTACATTCACTGAGTTGCATAAAGATAAAAACCCTGGAACTTCCACGATACATCAACATAGAGAAATCATTCAACCCCTGCCTGGTAATATAATCATTCAACCCCTGCCTGGTAATATAATCATTCAACCCCTGCCTGGTAATATAATCATTCAACCCCAGCCTGGTAATATAATCATTCAACCCCTGCCTGGTAATATAATCATTCAACCCCTGCCTGGTAATATAATCATTCAACCCCTGCCTGGTAATATAATCATTCAACCCCTGCCTGGTAATATAATCATTCAACCCCTGCCTGGTAATATAATCATTCAACCCCTGCCTGGTAATATAATCATTCAACCCCAGCCTGGTAATATAATCATTCAACCCCTGCCTGGTAATATAATCATTCAACCCCTGCCTGGTAATATAATCATTCAACCCCTGCCTGGTAATATAATCATTCAACCCCTGCCTGGTAATATAATCATTCAACCCCTGCCTGGTAATATAATCATTCAACAAACAAAGCGAAATCATTCAAGTCCAATAATTAAGATTCCAACTATCTTTCTCATTACTATTTGATAAAGATAAGAACATATTTTCTCTTTAACATTTCTCACCAAACTAAAACATCTATCTCTATCAAATCATCAAGAGTAAAAACTTATAAATCTGATCAGTGTAACAAGTTTTCTGTATAAAGATTTGTAATTCCTGACTTCTTATAATAGTATTTTATCAGGGATTATTTTGAGTTACCAAATGGATGGGTCATTTTGAAGAAAAAGAACTATATCTGTAATATAATATATGGGCCATTTATAGAAATTTAAAGGATTTTTGTGAATCATGTGGGTCATTGGCCCCATGAGTATGATTAACCCAGTAATTAGATTTACAAGTTCCAACTCAACATTCACGACAAAACCACTACCTTTTACTTCCGATTCACAACTTTTCCCTCAAAGGGAAGTAACTCCAATAAACACACATTCTGTGTATTTTTACAGCACACATTTGAACACAAGTGTTGTTTATAAATGCTTAAGAATTCACATTTTATAACTAATATCACAAAATCACAAACATGATTGAGCATAATTACATGATTGCCCAGTTTTCAAAATGATTGAATTCCTGGCAAATACCATCTTTAATAATTAACCGTCGCAGGCAGTTTTCAATGTAGATATTTTTTTATATATCATTTTCTTAAATAAATTGTAATCAATATATTTAAAAGGAAGTGCTATCAGAAAATTATTTAAAATGCTCATTACTATGGCACCATGTTAAAAAAATCTAGTTCCAGGGATATGGCTTATTTTTTTTTTCTTTCACAAAGGAGTAAAAAAAAAAACGCACAATACAGATGGGAACAGATTATAAGGTATGAAAGCATAGAAAATTTAATTTAAATTGTACGTCAAATAGCTGTTCCGATATCTTATTTTTTATACCAAAACCAAACAAAAGCAAGGAAAGCAAGTTCTAGGTTTTCGTAATTAGATAAAAGTGTTTCCCTTCCTATTAAAAAACAGAGAAATGTAAACTTTTAATGCTTTCATGATCATCTCACGTAATGTATCTTGTACAGAATTTCAAAGTAGAATGTTTCATTACAGTTCTGAAACAAATGTCCCCACAAAACAGCTATAAATGGTTCTAACAATATATTTACATATTTATTAATTTTACATATTTGGGTATTAAGTTGAATTTCATTTCTTAGATTTTTAATTTCATATTGATCACAATTTAAGACATTTTTCTAATATACTGAGTATGCAAAAATTCAATGTCTGATTTTGATTTTATGAAAATTTTGGAGCAAAATTTTGTTTGCTATATCGAGATTCTAAATTTCTGACAATATCTTATGACTAAAGAAATGACAGCTAGGCTCACTTCAAACAGTTCTCACCTCTGTGTGAATGCTGTAATAGTGAAACTGACATTGTGTATAATTATGTAACACGGTTTATGATGCTGTAAAATGCCATTAATTGACATTCATAGATAATAAATACTACAACCCTGATCTTAACACTGGACCAGTGGAGACACAATTATCCAGTCCATTAAAAAATTGCAATCTACGTACAAAATCAATAATACGTTTGTTATACACTTGTAAAACAATTTTGCGGGGTGATAAATAAAAAGATGAAACATGTTTTTTGCTACTTAATTTTGTGATTTGATTGTTTTGGGTTTTACATCCTAAATACAGTTGTAAGTGTGAAACATGCATGAGGACGGACATAACTTTGGGATAAAATTTGTAATTTTACATGAAAAGGTAAATCACACTGAAAGGTCTCAAACATGTCCCCATTCTGTCCAAGTTTAATTAATAAACTCCAGAATCTTATTTCATGAAATAAAATTCAGAACTTGATTGAGGAATGATGGCTATATACATAACAATGGCAAACATTTAATTGGAATGAAGAAATGGAAAAAGGGGGAGAACTGAGAAACGCATCTTTGCTAGCCGAGGGTCTTGGCTAATGAAGATGTGAGAAATGAATCTCGTACACCTCATGTTCTCTATAAAAATACAACAGGCTGCAGTAAATACTTCTATATAAAACCTCCATTATTTCTGATTTAATTTTATCTGGCAATCCTATTTTATCCTGTGATAATCTGTAGGTTACAAAATTTGTACAAAAAAACAGCTGAACTTTCTAGAAGATAAATGAGGTCACAACTGAGTAGCTGCTACCCAGCTAAATACACTACAGCACTATAGGTATGTCACCTGAATATCTGTAAATAAAGATTTTTCATTTATCATCACAAATAAGTAAAATAGTTTGCTTCATCAAATTGCTTTATCAAATGGCCAACTTAGATTCTAAATAATTTTTAGTTTATAATTTAAAATGTCATAGTATTATTTCTTACTTTTTAAAATTTAAGAATTTATTTGAAAAATTTTCTAGAACAGATTTAAAGATAAACTGATCAGAAGGACTTCGAGTAGCACTTTCCCCCTCCAATTTTAACAACAGTCACTGTGCTTTCAAAAACTTGATAAAGGGAAGTAATTCAAACACAAGAGGAAAATGTGCCAGAACTTCTGTAGTAATTCTGTGTATGGAGCAGTGGGAACACAACCGCAGGACAACTTCTCCTAGATCAAAAACCAAACAGTTACACAACTGCAGGATAACTTCTCCTAGATCAAAAACCAAACAGTCGCAGATGACTTGATTTCCATTGCAAATTGACCAGCCACATCTGAATCCACCTGGTACAGCCAAAATACTTACAATTCCATGATTTCAACAAAAACTGACCACCTTGGATTTCTGGTGTAGTGGCTGATAATCACATCATCGATAATCATGATAATATCACAGACATACAAGGCTATCTCTACGACAACCACACAGTTTATCAGCTCACATGACTGCACATTGTCCCTCTGCTGCTCCTGGTAATTTTGGCATTCCGTTCTCATCAAAATCAAGCCCTGGAGCCTGTAAGAAACACATTACAAATGATTCAATAGTACACAAAATATCAAAATCAAGCCCTGGAGCCTGTAAGAAACACATTACAAATGATTCAATAGTACACAAAATATCAAAATCAAGCCCTGAAGCCTGTAAGAAACACATTACAAATGATTCAATAGTACACAAAATATCAAAATCAAGCCCTGGAGCCTGTAAGAAACATATTACAAATGATTCAATAGTACACGAAATATCAAAATCAAGCCCTGGAGCCTGTAAGAAACACATTACAAATGATTCAATAGTACACGAAATATCAAAATCAAGCCCTGGAGCCTGTAAGAAACACATTACAAATGATTCAATAGTACACAAAATATCAAAACTCTATTCGCTTGAGAAACATACAATGCTATAAATTTTGCCTTATAAAAGAAAAGAAAAAAGAGTTGAATTAAGACGTTAAAATTGAAATCGTCTTCACAATTTATCATAAACAAAAGAAACCCTCTGTAAAAAGCAGCATCATGAATCATGGTAAAATGCTGCTTCCTACTGGGTTTAAATTCCTAAGGTCATTATGAAGGAGTTGCCTCACGGAACACTATACAGAAGGCCAACCACATGCTATTCTCAGCCAAGAACACATACAATAGAAAACAGTACAGCCTGCAACCTCAGCTTCCGTAGAAACAAACTAGGGTCCTAAACTGTATTCCTTAAATCACCGTCTGAGGTTGTAATACTGTCTTAACATACATATATTACAGGTAATCTTATTTTATCACTATTTGTACTGAAAGCGTTTCGTTATATTTTGTTTGCAGTAATTGTTGTTTCTATATATTGTTTTCTGTGGTAAGTAGTGTAGGAGTGGAGCTCATCATTACACTTTTATAAAGGTTTAAATTCATTTATTCCCTAAAATTTGGGCAAGCCAAAATATATCTGTTTACAGTATTCAGTTCTTAATCATCTCGGTCAATACTTATCATGTCACCAACAATATCTTTTGGAGACTGACCCAATTCTCAATCGACTCGATCATTACTTACCATGTCACCAACAATATCTTTTGGAGGCTGACCCAATTCTTAATCGACTCAATCATTACTTACCATGTCACCTACAATGTCTTTTGGAGGCTGACCCAATTCTTGCATCTATCAAAACAATAGTGTTTCAATTAATTCATTTTTGATTCATAATATAAAAACAATTTATTTCTTGCAAAATTATACTTTTAATTCAAATGTGGCATGAAAATGATTGATACAGGCATCCAGTGTACATTTCCATGTCTACTGGGCATGCCCAAGTGTCTACGAAGGAGCCATACCCTAACCCTGCCTATTTACATACTGTGCTTATTTGCATATTTTCTCCTGGAAAAAAAACATAAGTGCACTTCTACCTATTTTCCTTTAGGATTTCAACCTATGCTTACAAGACAGCACACTAGAGTTTAATACTGTCTCCAGCCTGTGTTCTCACAAAAACACAAAAGTGGTGTGCTTATAAAATCATGTACGGGGAAAAGTGTCCATGTGAAATCCAGGTCATTTATATATGATATGAAAAATAATGAATGCAATATGCCTCTATATCCATATCTCAATTATTGAATTAAAATGCTAGTGTTAGTGTATACCTTTATGATTTGAAATCAATCTAGAGTCTTTGGTTAAAGGACTGAAGACTATATTGGCAAATTGGCCAGATCAGTGAGGTAATGACCTTTTTATTTTTCAATAGCACATCTGTCCTCTTTTCCTAAATCAATGCGGTTGTGTGCTTTTATATAGGTGCACATGCACTTACAAGATTACAGTATCTCTGGTAGAGTTCATGGCTTAACTGGTCATATTGTGAAACATAAAAACATGAAAATCACTTACCTTCTGCATTTTATCTACAATCTTTTCAAATCTTAGCTTTTTCACTTCCTCTGTTTCAGAATCTTTCTCCTTTTCAAATTCCTCACAGATGTCTTGTATAATGGTTAGCTGAGATTGGTACTTTTCAAGTTGACTTTTCTCTGTTTTATCTTGGTTTTCTTCTAACCATTTAGGATACTGCAGTGAAAACCAAAACATGCATCAGATATTCAATGGTTTCCATCTGAATAGAAATCATTTAATGAATATAACAGACTACTAACATAATAATTTAGACAAAAAAACAATATGTCTTCAAACTTTCAGACAAGAACTTTCAGAAACAGAATAGCAATCCATACCTTGTTCTGGAGTGATCACCCTCAATTTGACATCATGTAAAACTTATTTGGCTTTACTCAAAATTTTATACTCTCAAATTTCTTTAAAGAGCAGGCCCAGTGCATTGCACATTCTCAGGCAGAATGACGAGAATGATATATACATATGTACACATTTTATGAGAGATGTGTACAGTACACCTGGACAGAATGCTATACCTACTTTCTGTGACATTTCTTTAAGTGACGGGTACAGTACATCTTTGGAGAGTAAGTTTTTCATCATCCCCTGCATCATTGGCATAAATCCATCTTGTCCCTCCTCCAGCCCCATACTGGTGAAGGCTTTCATCAGCTCATCCTCCGACATCTCATCCTGCAGGACACATAACGTACATCATACTATCAAATTTACACTGGTCAGAAACAACATAAAAATACAATAAATATTTACATTATACAACCATCCTCTGTGTAATATTACTGTTTAATAATATATTCTCCTGCTACTTTTGAATTTGGTGTCCACAAAAGTGGAATGGTTACTGAAGTTGATATTAAACTAAATTTAAATACAATTTGTATGCATTTATAATTACCCTAATCTATTCTAGTTTTAATATGCTATTTATACATAATGAAGAATCTAACGTTAATTTTCATACTTTAATATTGAAATATATCTCATATCTTAGAATTACACATGTATGTCAAATCTTTAGAAAAAAAAGTATAACATTACTATGAATATATAGCTACATATAGTTACATTCATAAATAGCAGTTTATAACTCTCTCTTGAAAATGTAGATAATATTGGCTGTATTTTTCCCAAATAGACATAATCATAATATGCAAGTCATTTCATGTTAATTTTTTCCCAATTTTACCCAGATGGCAAATTCCCAAAATCGCCAGAAAAATACCCTGCCTTTTCTTGAATGTTTTTAGCTGGGGGTTTTTCCCCTTAACACAAAACCATTCCGTTAATTACTGCTATTATTTTGTAATACATTTTGTACATGTACACAGTATACTAAAGGGAGATAATTCCACTATTTCCAAGACTTGCATTTCAGGATGTTCTCTTTAATTAGATTCTAAAAATACTAGGTGATAATGCTTTCAAACAGAGATAACTGTCTTATGAAAATATGGAAAGTATTTGTATATCATAGGAAGACCATCATCTCGTCAACAGCCAGTGTGATTTGGTTTCTGGAAAAGCAGCTGGTAATTTCTTCACTTAACAATATATAGGAGGCCAATTGTATACTATCCAGAGCAACTAGGGTAAATCATCCAAATGATCCAAACTCCAGAGAAAGGTCGGGGAAGGGATTGAACCGCACACCTCCGATCTTCATACTAGGAAGTTGAAATATTAGCCTAAATGAACTCATGGTGTTCAAAAAGCTAATGATGCTGACTGCCTGCTGATAACTTAGGCCGCCTAAGATATGGCGCCCATGTCTGTTCCAAGGAGCTGCATGGCCTTGAGACTGTACCCAATGGTCATGGTACCGGTCTCACAAGAGGTGGATACAGGAACTGGCGACCTCGGCTATCAACCCCCTCCGTCTACTGAACACAGATACCACCGTCAAATGAGACAGAGAACTTGTGAACCAAACCTACTTAGCTACATAGATTGTTGCTTCCAGAGTATAGGTAGACACGCTAAATCTGTAATGATAATATTTGTGCCAAATGATTTTGAGGAATAACATGAAACGCAGCGAACACCTACCCCTAAACCCTCCGAGTTCTGGGCCAGACTAGATAGTGTTTGTGACAGTGTGCTTGCAAACTCCTTTTGTGCTTCTGCCGAGTCTCCTGTAAAATAAATATCAAAGTGGTAAGAAAATGATTCATCCACCATGCTGAATCTGACATTCATCAAGGAACAATGTCCAATGTTCATATTGTCATAAGCATATAACTATTTCAAGTACTGTACATAAGAATTAAGTCCTCTTACCACTATAATAAGGTCAACATTAAAGTCTTGACAATGAAATGTTAAGTCTAGGGCCAATGTGCACCCCAATATGAAAGGAAGAAAAAGTAATTCTCCATTACAGTTTAGTGCAGACAAAGTTATATATTGTATGGATTTATAAAATTTATTTATCCAAAACCACTAATAATTGTTGCTGTTCAAGTCTTTTTGCAAAGACAGTAACTGTCATTAGTTCAAATATTAACTTGGTTCAAAAAGTAACAATGTCGAGAACATCCATGCCAGTTGACCTTTGAGTTTTAGCGATTTCAGAGTTTAATTGATTTGAAATTCTCTCAAGGGTGTACTGGAGTTTTTCTGTCAAAATGTCCATATTCTTGTATTAGAGCCAGATAGGGAAACTTCTACTACAAATTTACTATCAATCTATATGAAATACAAATGGCAAGCTAGAATCAAGTTCGCCCAATATAAAACTGTCACCTGCACTGTCAGCAGACTCAGCCAGTTTCTCTATCTGCTGCATCAGGCCTGGATCACTGCCCATAAAGTTCTTCATCGCATCCTCAAACTGTTTAGCCATCTCATCTGAGAATTCCTCAGCAAACATTTCAGACATAGGATCAGTCTTATCCTCAGGGGGTTTGGTCTCCTGTGACAGTGTTACCACAACAATTACAGTGACAGAAATAACTTCATATTCACAGATCGGTTAGGATGCACAGTCAACTTTGAAAACAAAGAATTGGGGAATAACTTGATTTTGGCCACCAGATTTACCAGATGATTCACCATATATTATAAAGCATGATGACTTCGGAATTTACAGATAATTTGTCATGGTCCCAGAAATTTGTTATCAGTGAAGCTGTAGTGTTTACTTAACTTCATGCAAACTAATTAAAGGAGTGGAATATAAAATATCACACAATTCATTCATGATTGCCTCCTCATAGACTGCAAGATTTCCAGTATTTGTTTCCTACATTCTACGTACATATATTCATGAAAACCAAACTAAATTTATTACTATTAACATATATTGGTGAAATGTAAAAAAAAATTCTTGTAACTTTTGTGTTAAAATATGTGAAAATCAGATCACTTCAGGAATTTTAATGATCTAGAAACTTGTTTACCCCTCTTGTGGCAGCTCCTGCACTTTTTCCTAACACTACAGTCGGTTTTTCTACAGGAGCTGGTTTTTCAAAGTCTTTCAATGCACCTACAAAACAAAATAACATAATATTTATATTGTTTACTTGATCAGATTGTGCATTCATGCAATTTTCAAAACCATACCAATTTATATATATATATATATATATGTATTTATTGGCAAACATTCGGGAGACAAGCTATGCTGTTGTAGATTGAATAAATATATTAAATAATTGCTTTTGGACCTATTTCTTAAGTTCTTTTATAATTATCCTAATGAGAGTTGTTTCCGTTGAAATTTTGACTAGCGTAAAGTGAGGGTCTATACGGACAGAATTAAAACACCTAAATGGATGTTCCGGGGTAAATAAATATCTCATTTATCCATACATGTAAGGTAGGTGTTATGTCATACCCGATTTTATTGTATTTGCAACAAATTCTTAGCAACACCAAACGGTGTCGGATAATTCCACGTTTTCATATAGTAGTGCGCTCTGGCCCTACACCAGACATGGTGACAGAGCCAGAGAAAACTTGGGCTACAAATCACTGAGACAACTCCGAGTAGTAAAAAATTAATATTGGAATGTGTGAATTCTTGATTTTCAGACATGACAGTCAGCTAATAAATTGCTAATTTGTATTAGAAATGTTCCATTATACCAATTCTGCAATTATTGCAAATAACACAATATCTGCTATTTGTTGCACTTCAGAGTTCATTGTTTTGCATCACTAAAACTGTTAATGGACGAGAATCGTTACGCTCTGACGATGACCATCTCATTCTGCTAGAAATAGTTTTTCCGTCGTCCAGAGCTACATATATGTTACCTTACTTATATATATATAGTTACTAACAGTTGTTTTCCAGTACAGGAATTATGATGCCTCTTCATCAGACTCCAGAGCTTAGGATTATAATTAAAGGACTCACACAACTAAATAATTTACTATATGTCATTACTAGTGACCCCATCCCTTTATTCGCTCATTTGAAGTTCAAATGATGTGAAATTTATATCAAATTAAAGTTTGAAGATTTTTCTATTGGGTGAATGTTGTTATTGTATAGGTTTAATGGCATATTAGAGCACACAGGTACTCAAAAGACAGTAACCCTGACATTAACAGTACACTGGGGAACCCCCACCTAGGGAACTCCCGCCTTTTTACACCTCGAATCCTACGCCATTCTATTTTCAGTAGGAGTGTATATTTTTGATTTTCCAAACCTCAAGACCCTACACTTTATTCTCGTATATAGAAAGTATCCCATTTCATATGTTATTTACTCAGGAAAACAGCTACAAACCTAAGAAACACATTTTCATCAGGGACTTGGTTCGGGTGAAACACCAGCTGATTGGCTGATTTAGTTGTGTGAGTCCTATAAGTATTTCTGTCATTTCTATTCTGTTGTTTGTTTGTTATCACAGCTAGGGATTATATAAATTATCATACCGGAGACCCAGGTTCAATTCCTGTCAGGGCACTTGACAGGACTGTTTTTCCCTGTTCCCTCACAAATAGTGATTATACTTATAGAATCTTTCACCCCTTGGGGGCAAGACAGGGAAATCTCAACCCAAGGGGAAAGATTCTTAAGCTGCCAATCACGAGGCTTCCATGGGATTGAATGATTATTTTTCTCTTACCCTGTTTACTCATTTATGTATATATGGACGTTACATCAATGCAAGGAAATGCTGATGTAACATAATTGAATTGTCAATGTGATGTCATTGTATTGTCATAGTGACTTCATGGTATTGTTGACAGGACGACATGCAATTGTTGAGAATGTGCAAAGAGACATGTACATGTAGCTTGTCTCAACCCTAGGATGAGATGAGAAAATCTAACACTGGTAAAATCATGGCTATCCCTGTCCAGCGGTAAGAGAAATACTATTCTCCCATACTTAACAGGGTTATCCGGCGGTTGCTAGGGAAAAGATAAATCGATCTCACACAGGGTGAGTAAAGACAGCCGACACGCGCTATATGACGCTGCTCACAATAACACAACGTCATCATTTTACGTTGAGTAACCAAGTCGTAAATGATGACGTCATCAATTTTGACCTACATACCAAGGAGCATTGAAGATTGCACGATGAAAAACTTTCATAAAAACGTAGGTTTGGTTGCAAGTATGTGAGAAAAATAATCAATCACGGGTCTGTTCCACGAACAAGTATATCTCAACCATCGTGTAAGAGTATTGTTGGCCGTCACTCTGCAAGTCTCGTGCTGACTGGCCAAACTCTTACACTCGGGTTGAGATATCCCTGTCCACAGAACAGACCCATGCTAGATTCTATTAATCCATATAAAACAAAATCCTGTATTTGTGATTTATATATATATGGATCATTCAACTTTTTTTTTCATCCCTTTTTTTTTTAATTTTCAAAATCAAAGCCATATGGTGATGTTCTTGATTGTAGTACTGTAGTGCCTGTAAAGAAATGTATATTTTATAAAAAAAATAATGCAATACACAAGAAATAAATTACAAGGTTTTCCCGGGGTTTCTCTGCCGTTTTTTTTTATTAGAAAGAGGTAGATCTCAGAACTAAACAGTACATGGTAGAATAGAAATGTAGCAGGACTGGACTGGGTCGATCATCGGTGACCAGGTAGCTCAAAAGGTAGAGCATCCAGCTAGTGTTCGGAGGTCCCGGGTTCGAACCCCGGTCTGGCTGCTACATTTTCTCCTCTCCTGTTACAAAATTGGCGCCCAACTAAAATACCCACGGTGGTGGTATTAGGGTCTCGTGTGTCTTCAAGGGCGAAGACTTGGAAAAAAGGAGTGAGGTGTGTAGCGGGACTGGACTGGGTGAGTGGGTCGATCATCGGTGACCAGGTAGCTCAAATGGTAGAGCATCCGGCTAGTGTTCGGAGTCCCGGGTTCGAACCCCGGTCTGGCCGCTACATTTTCTCCTCTAGATCTCCTGTTACAGAAATAATCAACTTTGACTCGTGTATTGTTGCAGGATATACAACTCGGACTCGGATATTTTGCAATTTTAATTAATAACTCAGTCCTGCGTATATCCTGCAACAACACACGAATCATCGTTAATTATTTCTTAAATATATATTTATATTTTTATTGATAGAATGTCAATAAATGTCGAGTGGAAATTACTGAAGGACAATGGACACATTTCAATGTGTGCTCCTGTTCTGAGGTGGTAACCTCTTTTAAACCACATTATCTGGTAGGACATGGCCTCAGTAACAACGCAACAATAGGACACGATACAATATTAATGTAGCTTTAGGGGCCAAAGGCCGAAAGTGACACGAGGTTACAGCTACATGGAACCTACTGTCTAAGAGATCATCTAGCTCCTTATCTACTCCACTTTCATTTACTGGTTTCGATTTAGTAGTGTCGAGTGCATCTCCTCCATCTCCAGCTGTCTTACTATCAGCATCATTTACTTCGACATTTGTTGTGGGATTTTGTTCAGCCATCACGCCTTTTACAAGTTGTCGCTTACACCCCAGGAAAGAAGTCGCTTATGTAAATAAAATAGAAGCATGGAGTTGTAATAAATAGATTCACAAAATACTAGTTAACTATTTAGATCTATTTATTTTTCCAATTGCATTTGGCGTCAGATGATGGAAGATATAAATCATTTTCGTAATATTTATAATAATGTCACAAAACAGAACGGCACGAGCTCAGCACGTTGTTCACTTCATTCGGACTTTTCTTGTGGTTTCGTTGAAGTCGGTACCGACCTTGACATTTATTTCGGGTTACCTTGGATGTTTTCATTAGAGTTACATAATAAGGTTTATAATGGCCAAAACAAGTCGAATAGGCTACCAGTAGGCCTTGTGAAATGCTGTCATCTAGGAAAATGTTCTTATCCGTGTACATGTTGTGTGATGACGGTGTTTACAGAGAAAGAAAAGCATAATTATGTTTCATGACATCTAAAGAAAGTGTCCGTAAAGGAGGATACAGATAATGGCGACTTCATACATAGACTCGTCATCTGATGGCGAGTTCAATAATGAGAATGCCGAGGATCTGTCATACGGAAATCTGACATCGTTACCCGAGTTTTTATTGGAGAGAGCTAGAGATATCAGAGCTCTGAGACTGAACCAGAATGAAATCAACATCTTACCTCGTACAATTAAACACTTTTCTAGCTTGATTACCTTGGATTTGAGTAACAATAATCTTAGTTATTTGAGTGATGAAATTGTACAACTTCGACATCTCAGGACATTTATTGCAAAAAACAACCACATCAAGTCGGTTACAATTCCTAAAGACTTTGGTCGAATGTCTAGTCTAGAAGTGTTGAATTTGAGTGGAAATGAAATCAAGGAATTTCCTCTTCAGATTACAGAGCTATTTCGCCTGCGAGATCTTCATTTAGGAGGAAACAGTATTATGGATGTACCGAACAGCATTAAGAATCTTTCAAGGTGAATATGTATGCACTATAACATAAAGGCATTTTCTCATGCCTGTTAGGAAAAGTATTCTTTTTTAGCTACAACAGAAGCTAGTGATGACACAGGTGACTCTATACTGGCTTTATATATATTCTGTCATGACTGGCAATCTCTAATTGGCTTAGGGGAGTCAGGTCATTTTGTTTCGACTGGCAATCTCTAATTAAGGCATATATATAAAGACAAGTATTTTGTCATGACTGGCGATCTCTAAAGACAGGTATTTGGTCTTGACTGGCAATCTCTAATTAAGGCATATAGAATATATATATATTTTGTCATGACTGGCAATCTCTAAAGACAGGTATATATATTTTGTCATTACTGGCGATCTCTAAAGACAGGAATCTTTTCATTACTGGTAATCTCAAATGGCAGGTATTTTGTCATGACTGGTGATCTCCAAATTAAAGGCAGGTATTTTTGGAGTGTATGAAAGTATGAAAATTCCTTAGACAATATGTCTACAGAAAATTGAAATCCTATCGCCCAAGTCATTTTTCCATAGACCCATTTTGTAAACATATATTGTTGAAAGTAGCGTAACTGTCACGTTTGCATCATCCAGTAATAACACACTGTTAAGGGTAAAAAACACATCAATTGTCAGCTCTGATTTCATATGATCATTTGTCAGAAAATATAGGAATGTTGTTTACATGATCAAGTTTTCTATAGCCTCTGGCCATCGGACTACCTTTACTTTCGAACACTGTTTTTGTCATGACTGCCAATCTCTAAAGACAGGTATTTTGTCAGGACTAGCAATCTCTGAAGACAGGTATAATTTTGTCATAACAGGCAGTCTCTAAAGACAGGTATTTTTTCATAACTGCCATGGTGATCTCTAAAGACAGGTATTTTGTCATGACTAGCGATCTCTTAAACACAAATATGGATCGTATTAAAAGATGTAAACACTGTAACAAGGAAAATTTTATAATGACTGGCATTCTCTAATGACAGGTACATGTATATATATACGTATTTTGTGTATAATCTAGCTTATATATATAGCTGTTACATTTAGCCAAGGCGACAATATACAACTCTCTAAAGATGTGATGCTTTTGCAAGTACTGTATATGTTTATATACATTTATACAAGTGTAGCGGAACTGGACTGGGTCGATCATCGGCGACCAGGTAGCTCAGTGGTTGAGTGTCCATCTAGAGTTCTGAGGGTCCCGGGTTCGAACCCCGGTCTGGCTGCTACATGTACATTTTTTCCTCTCCTGTTACATAATTGGCGAGCTTGCCTACCCTTGTTTAAAGCATTAGGAGTATGCTTAGCAAAAATTATTCACTCTATAAAAGTGATATTTTTCACTAGTGAAAAATATCACTTTTGCTGATTTGACTAATCAAATTAATGATTAGAAAATACCAAAATAATTGACCAATCAGAAAGCCCGACATATATGTCAGCACCTGGACAGGGGGAAAGTACTTTTTTGTTTACAAATTATCGCTGTAGGCCTAGTTAGCATACAGGGGTCGGTCTTTTGTTGATAAAAAATGTAATAAACAGAATATCTAACAGTGTATTCAGTAATACCAAATATATTTCACTTGTGTGGCTAATATTTTGATATTTTTCACTCGTGCTGCGCACTCGTGAAAAAATATCAAAATATTAGCCCCACACGTGAAATATATTTGGTATTACTGAAGACACTGTTAGATATTATCCTCTATATATCATATGTCGACATGTCTAGTCTCTAACATGGATATGGCGGTTTTCAGTCTATGAAAAAAAGTCACTGAATATAGGTTGAAAATCTCAGTCTATGTGTGATAAAGTCAATGTCAATCTGTACACCATAACCAGATATAATGTAAAGAGCAACATTAAGGTCATGATCTTTTGACAGGGAGGACATTGACACTGGGGGCCATAACAATGGTATGATCAAGTTTGACCTTGAACTTATAGTGTTTACTGTAACTATTGTGTCTTGTTGCTCATGATAAGCATGCTGTTTTGAGTGGTATAAGATAAAAGAAAGTTGCAAAATGACCAAGAGCTAAAGGAGCCTTTGGACTTGTCCTGTGTCTACTGCATAAACACCAGTAATGTATATTGATTCAGTTAAAGGATGAAAATAAAACCAACAGGGATCACATGCCCTTTGTGAATGAGTCCAAGTCAAATTGAAATATAGTAAACAATATTAATTGGAATTTACTCAAGTACTGAAAGCTTTACATTTTATACTTTGTTTGATGTTTTAGTTTTGTAATGCCGAAAAAAACCCGGCCATAAATGTACACTTTAGCTTCAAGCATCAAAGCTGTGATGAAAAAAGGAATTTCAGATATTTTTCGTGGACAAATGTTATAAAAGCATAATTCAATACCATGGCTAGGGTATTGAAACTTATCGTAGGAAACATTAGGAAAGGTGTCAGAATTGTATCAGGTTAATGAAATTCACATATTCATGTTTGATTTAAGACTTTGTCTGTGTTGTACTGGCAATACCAGTAGTCAAGTAATTCAGTTGTACATGTATGCATGTTGAATGCATATATACTAAAGAAAATTCTTTTTATAAGGAAATTTGAACTTGAACATCTATCTGCATACATCACCAAACACAAGAGTAATTACGATTATATATATATATATATATATATATATATAAAGATTTAGCTTCTTTTATCATTAAATTGGATGTAAATAATTAATTGCATCTCAAACAAATCTTTTGTGCTCCGATTCAATATTCGGTGAGTACAGGCCTAGGGTAACTTTTGGTTTTGAAATGCTATCATTTATAGGAATAGCTGTAATTATATTGTTTTCATTTGTTTATGCTAATATGATATATTATTTACACAATTCAGCCATTTTTATGCATTTTAATGAAAAGCAGCTTATATATGCTGCCAGTGATGTACATTGTACGGTTTACGGTTTCCACACCATGGCCACCAGCTGCATTCACAATGTTACCGTGACAACGTGTTGCCTATGTTGTGTACGATTGCATCAGAAAAAATATTATGACTGTAACATATGATCTCATGATGTTATCAACATTTTATTTTGTTTAGATTATGAGATGATATATAATGTGAGGAATCGAAACACAAGTTAAATTATGAATACAGAAATTACCAACAATATACTGACTGCTCTATTGGATTCATCATCTATAAATCTCAGGAATTAAAATAAAAGGCAGATTAGTATGAACAATATTTCCTCTGTCAATAACAGTGTTTAAAACATCCAGCACCAGTACAAACATTTTGTTACCTTGTGTCATCTGCATTCAAAATTATTTTGACATCAAGTTTACCAACGAACAACAGCCATTTGCAAAAGACATTGACAAACAGCTTATAAATATATATAAACCTGCCTACTTAATTATGTGACGGACACGAGAAAAAAGTTCCTGCATTGCAGGTATTTTATTTATGTTCTACAGTTGTCTTAATATGTTATGAAATTAATGATTTCGTGTTGATATGAAAATTAGGCATGGTTTTGTTAGTAAACACTGACCCTGTGTTTTGCGGAAGTCTGAGTAAATATATGTATTATTACACGTGATGTTATTAATGCATTTTATTAACGTTTCTGAACATGACAGGTATCTTGCCAGCAATACTATAAACCTTTAAAATTGATACGATACATGACAAGACCTTATGTTGTACTGTCAAATATGTACCATACTGATAAATGTTTGCATTCAAGTACAGAAATTAAGATAATATTAATGCATTTTGAGTAATACAAGCTGATAAATAGTGCCTGAGGGATTATATTTATTTACATGTATTTGTTTCAGACTGGAGGTGCTGTACCTTGGAGGGAACCGTCTAACAGACATACCAGCTGAGGTGGGAGACCTGTGTAGCCTTACCTCCTTAACTCTTTGTGATAACCAACTTCAAAGTCTTCCACCGACTTTCATCAATCTGCGTCGCCTTCAGTCTCTGAGTCTCCATAGCAACAACCTCTCAACTCTTCCTCAGGAAATAGTGTCTTTAAACTTGGTAGAATTAAGTCTACGAAACAATCCTCTTGTGGTGAAGTTTGTACAGGACATGGTAGATTCACCACCATCTTTGTTAGAATTGTCAGGACGGGTTGTGAAAATTGAAAAACTGCAATATAAGGAAGGCGATCTTCCTCAGGATCTCATCAATTACTTACAGTCTGCCCGCAGGTGTGTCAACCCCAAGTGTAAAGGTAGGTACAATGTTGAATTGGCCACCATAATTTGGTTCTAGACAACAATTAAAAGCTTAATTCAACATGAAGAGTTGAAGTTATGCAAGTACAACAATTGCAAAACAAGATATATATGATCATATCAACTTATCAGGTATATTTAATAATCATGCTTGTTGGCCTAGATGGAAGCGCAAAAGTTTCTAATTCAGAATCATCCTGATACTGTTGAGTGTTCTTAAAATACTGCCATGGCATATGCAGAACATATTAAAAAGCAAGATTTTGTAAGATTTTTCTTGTTCCTAGATTTAAATTTTGGTAATAATATTTATTATTTTGATTTAATTTAAAAATTGCAAATGAAATGTGAAACGTATTTATGACCCTGGCCTGGCGTCTGGATTTTCTGGAATTTCTAAAAAAAAAAAAAAGAAAAAAAAAGGAGTGTTTTCTTGTTCCATATTCAGGTGTCAACTGATATTCAGGTGTCAACTGATCATCCATTATAGCCGTTTCTTTATATGACAGGTGTGTACTTCTCATCGTGTGTGGAGCATGTGAAGTTTGTGGACTTCTGTGGTAAATACCGTCTGCCACTGCTACAGTACCTGTGTTCTCCCATGTGTTGTGATGGCCCTGCTATGTATCCCAACAACAGTGAATCTGACACGGACGATGAGGACACAGCACGAGCTAGACTTCGGCGGGTTCTCCTTGGCTGATTTCTACCATTTCTACCTACTTAACATTATTTCATTTGTTAAAAAGACACTGATTTGTTATTGTGCTGCCTTAGACCGACTTTACTTCAATTCATTTTTTTTAAACATTCGAAGAGTTTATATGCTAGACTGAAGTATCTTGGGAGGGAATTCAGAGAGAGAACTTCATGGCTGTGATGAAACCTATTATAAATAGTATTTATAGATCTGACATTATTCTCAACAAGGAGGATTTCAATTTGCATACATGTATATAAAGAACATTCTTGATAAAGAAAATTTTATCATACACTCCCCTGTTCCAGTTTATATTGTGAACTTTTCTGATTAGTAAGAATTGAAATGGTCTAATTTTGAACATTTTACTTCACAATTTGGGTGCTATATTTTATATTTTAGATGTCTGGTAAATATTGTTATGTTTTGTTTCATTATAATGATCATCTAAACTAGAAGCATGAGTTTTGTTTGCTCAGAAGATGTTTGATCAAGGTGCTGGTCATGTCATTTCTTCTGTAAGTATTTTTTCTTTGTGATCACATGCGACGAGTTGTGTATAGTTTTACCAAAAAGACCAATATTCATTATACATATACATAGTATTTTAATTAATCTTTAAAATGTTATGAAATTTTTTAGAAAATGTACATGTTAATAATTTTTTGGGTGGAAAAAATATTGAACTTTCATATCAATTGTATCATTTTTATTAGCTCACCTGGACCGAAGGTCCGGTGAGCTTATGTCATGGCGCAGAGTCCGTCGTCCGTCCGTCGTCCGTCAACATTTGCTTCAAATCGCTACTAGTCAAAAAGTTCTTGTTGGATTTTGACCAAATTTGGCCAGAAACATCCTTGGCAGAAGGAGAACAGATTTTGCATAAATGGTGACTCTGACCCCCGAGGGGCCAAAGGGGCGGGGCCCAATAGGGGAAATAGAGGTAATTCCTTTAAATCGCTACTAGTTGTTAAGTTATGAAGGGATTTGAACCCAATTTGGTCAGAAACATCCTTGGGGGAAGGGGAACAGATTTTGCATAAATGGTGACTCTGACCCCCCGAGGGGCCAAAGGGGCGGGGCCCAATAGGTGAAATAGAGGTAATTCCTTTGAATCGCTACTAGTCATAAAGTTATGATTGGATTTGAACCCAATTTGGCCAGAAACATCCTTGAGGGAAGAAGAACAGATTTTGCATAAATGGTGACTCTGACCCCAAAGGGGCCAAAGGGGCGGGCCCAATATGGGAAATAGAGGTAATTCCTTCAAATCGCTACTAGTCAAAAAGTTCTTATTGGATTTTGAACCCAATTTAATCAGAAACATCCTTGGGGGAAGGGGAACAGATTTTGCATAAATGGTGACTCTGACCCCCGAGGGGCCAAAGGGGCGGGCCCAATAGGTGAAATAGAGGTAATTCCTTTAAATCGCTACTTGTCATAAAGATTTGAATGGATTTGAACCCAAGTTGGTCTGAAACATCCTTGGGGGAAGGGAACAGATTTTGCATAAATGGTAGCTCTGACCCCAAAGGGGCCTAAGGGGCGGGGCCCAATAGGGGAAATAGGGGTAATTCCTTTAAATCGCTACTTGTCATAAAATTATGAATGGATTTGAACCCAATTTGGTCAGAAACATCCTTGGTGGAAGGGGAACAGATTTTGCATAAATGGTGACTCTGACCCCCCGAGGGGCCAAAAGGGCGGGGCCCAATAGGTGAAATAGAGGTAATTCCTTTGAATCGCTACTAGTCATAAAGTTATGAATGGATTTGAACCCAATTTGGTCAGAAACATCCTTGGGGGAAGAATAGATTTTGCATAAATGGTGACTCTGACCCCCAAGGGGCCAAAGGGGCGTGGCCCAATAGGGGAAATAGAGGTAATTCCTTTAAATCGCTACTAGTTATTAAGTTATGAATGGATTTGAACCCAATTTGGTCAGAAACATCCTTGGGGGAAGGGGAACAGATATTGCATAAATGGTGACTCTGACCCCAAAGGGGCGGGGTCCCAATAGGGGAAATAGGGGTAATTATTTTAAATCGCTACTAGTCATAAAGTTATGAATGGATTTGAACCCAATTTAATCAGAAACATCCTTGGGGGAAGATGAACAGATTTTGCGTAAATGGTGACTCTGACCCCAAAGGGGCCAAAGGGGCGGGCCCAAAAGGGGAAATAGAGGTAATTCCTTTAAATCACTACTAGTCATACAGATTTGAATGGATTTGAACCCAATTTGGTCAGAAACATCCTTGGGGGAAGGGGAACAGATTTTGCATAAATGGTGACTCTGACCCCCGAGGGGCCAAAGGGGCGGGGCCCAATAGGTGAAATAGAGGTAATTCCTTTGAATCGCTACTAGTCATAAAGTGATGAATGCATGTTCTAAAAGCAATTCTTGAGGTCTTTCAGACCTTAGAGAGTCAGGACTTCATTAATCTTTAAAGCAGTTCGGATTACCACACTATAACCATATATAGCATTGTTAGAGATTAACAAATAAAACAAATTGAATATGAACATTATTTTGACATTTGGCCTAATCCAACCAGGTGAGCGATGCAGGCCCCATGGGCCTCTTGTTTTCAATTGAAGGGAGGTAAACTGCTGAATATGCATTTGTTAGAAATAACTTTTACATTCTCAAACCTAAAATTATCAGTTTTAAACCAGGATGAAAGTATGCAGTATTGACACTGAATTCAGCATTTTAGAAATGTTTTCCTCTATTGTCGCATTGTTGATTTATTATTTTTTTCCTGCAAAAATAACTATTTCGGTACACATGTATTAAATGATTACAATACTTTCATCCTTTAAGAAAATATTAATTTTCTCATGCACATAATTCAGTCTCCATCTGAATGGCCCCTATCTAAGTTATATACATATATTATACACCTGCATATTATTTGTAAGAATGTGGTTGTGGTACAGTGGTATAAGCTGCAGGTATTTCCGACTAGGTGATTAGGTGCAGTATATTGTGAGTTAAGACCCAGTCAGGTCACGTGTCATTTAAAATTATCTTCCTTGTTATTGTGTTACTATCATTAGGCATTCAAAATTGTGTTATATTTATAAGAATTGGACTCTGTGAAATCAACATTATCCAGAAAAGGTATTTTATTATAGTGAACAGGACCTGTAAAAAACAGTAATGTACAATATCCCCATTCTATCAGTGATTTGTTTTGTTATTGAAGATATAAGTGTCCATATGTTTTTCCAAGCATTCTTGAATATTTTCCTGGTGCTTGCTATTTAAATGTTTTACATTTATGTATATTTATATATATACATATAGCCATATAGTTCCCAATCCAATTAAAATAAGATTTGTAATTTCCATTCCTCTACGATACTCTTCGACACACTGCTATACAAGATCTAACAATACTCCATTGGAGTTCATCTCAGCATGACCTTTGAGCTTCTAATATTTAAGCATTGATGTCATTTGTTTTAGTTTCATCGGGGTATGAACAAAAATTTGTTTGCAAACTGTATGAATCAGCGTAGTGGATTCTTACAGAAGTTTGCAAACAAAAATATTTTCATACCCCTATGAAACTAAAAAACAATTGACATCAATGCTTATAATTTTTGAAAATAATTTTCTAATTTCAAACATGTTTTATGTACAATATTACAAATTTTATATGGGATTCTTTTTTCAAATCAATACGCAACGTCAATTGTCGTATTGTGACGTCACATTTTTTGAGCCATTCTCGGAATTTTTTTCATAGTGGTATGAAAAAAAAATCTCAACCAATCAGAAAGCCGCATTCTGTGTACAAACAATGGAAAATTAATTATAAGCCAATGAAAACTGGTCAATGACGTCATTAATCAACCAATGACAAAGAGTCTTATACCAGCCTTTGGTTGCGTCTCCTGAATTTACGACTCAATTCAGCGCTTGATTTGAAATATGTAAAATTTCACAAACATTATTGGTAGACTATCTTAATGGCACCGGTTACAAAAAAAGTTGCTAATCCTCTGGATGTTACATTGAAGAAAGAACAGAAAATTATTGAACAATATCTCATTGACAGGCAGGACGGATTGTGTTGCCATCTGGATTTTGAATATCATTACCATACACATTATTCTCTTTTAAACTATTTTTTTTCACAACACTGTATATCTCTCGTACAATTAAAAGGGCATTCCTTTGTTTGAATAAAATTAGGGTCGTCAAAATTAAACTTACTGGAATTTTGTTTTGTTTTAATAGTATAGCATAAGTTATAAATGACCTCCTGCGGGGAGTTGTTATATCTTGTATTGCAGTGTATTTAGAAGAGCAGTAATTACTTCTACATTGTATATAATTCCAAACCCATAAGCGTGCCCTTGTAGTAAAAGATCCCCTTCCGCACTATACCGTGTATTTATTACCGTATTGACTATTAGGCAATCACTATACCCTCTAACAGAGTGAAACAAAGGGGGAGTAACCATGATCAGAATGGTAATCATTTTAATCTGGTGTAGTAAGCCTATTCTGGTTGCCTTATAGATCATTAGGACATGTTATACACAATACATTGATAACAGATACAATCTGCTATTGTATGTAATTGAAAAATGGTAAAAATATTCAAATGGTCTTTTCTTTGAAACGTTTCTTTTATTAATATTGGACTTGTGTAATAAAATTGTTTCTTTTTATTATAACATGTTGTCCATTTTTCTTGCATGAGCAAATTTTATAACTCTCTCAAAAAGATATGTACCGGTAAAATCAAGACTAGAAAATGTCAGACAAATGCCCCCGCTGCCACTCGACATCCCAAAAGAGTTTGGTGAGGATCACATCAGCAGTTCCTGAGATTAGCTACGTAGTTAGATTGCATTGAGATGGGATGGATTAATATTCAAGGTCACAGGGGTCAAATCTGCTAAATCTTTTTAATAACTTCTCATTAACCAAAAGGCCAAGAGACCAGATATTGGGCCTAAAGCACGCTGGGGTGAAGGGTTATCAAAGATTATTTAAATGAATCACCTTGACCTTCAATAAAGGTCACAGGGATCAAATAGGCTTAAATTTTAAAGACATTTCCTCAATAACCAAAAGGCCTTGAGTCCCGATATTTGGCCCATAGCGTAGGGTGAGCACAATGACCTCAAATTCAAGATCACAGGAATCACATCTGCTAAAATATGTCAAAATTCAGGTGACCATTAAGGCACACGGACCTCTTGGTAAATGTGAAATTTCAAGCATATATATTGACAGTCCTGAAAGCAACATAACATCACAAAGTCCTTCATTATTTCATAAATGAACAACTTTAAACCCAACCGTTACGTGAAATCAGGTCAACTGCTAAAAAAGAAATATCTAGAAATGTTTCCATGGAAATAACTTCAAATAGACTATATATGGATATGTAGTGAAGGGGTGCAGTGGTAATGCTCCAGCCTTTTACCTAGGATACCAGGGGTCAATTCTCCGACGAGGAAGGTACAGCGGTCATCTGTCCACCAATGTTGAGGTGTACAATCTCCGACGAGGAAGGTACAGCGGTCATGTATCCACCAATGTTGAGGTGTAAAATCTCTGACGAGGAAGGTACAGCGGTCATCTGTCCACCAATGTTGAGGTGTACAATCTCCGACGAGGAAGGTACAGCGGTCATCTGTCCACCAATGTTGAGGTGTACAATCTCCGACGAGGAAGGTACAGCGGTCATCTGTCCACCAATGTTGAGGTGTACAATCTCCGACGAGGAAGGTACAGCGGTCATCTGTCCACCAATGTTGAGGTGTACAATCTCCGACGAGGAAGGTACAGCGGTCATCTGTCCACCAATGTTGAGGTGTAAAAGTTATTATTACATGTCTCCTTTGCTAACAAACCCTTGATGTGGCTTCCAAAATAATATTTTCATAATGAATGATAATTTAAAAGTTATAAGATAGTTATCCGAGTTACTGTAGAATTCTCCAACCTGAGGAGCTACTTGTTCAGAACAGATTGTAGGTTATCACACAGTAACATATGTAGTGTGGATGTATAAAAATAACAAATCTATCTTAATGTTTTTCTTCTTTTATTTACAACTGTAGAATTATGACGACATATATGCATCATGGCCATGGTAACCCCTTCACTCCTGCACTTTAAACATGGGACCGTCCCTGTCATTGGATTGGGATCGGCTCAATACCGAGTGTAGGGGTGCAAGGGTTGGATATAACATGGTGGTTTACACCCATGCTGAATTAGTTTGGTTTGATGTCTAGCCAGTTAACCTTTCCATGTAATGAAAAATCATAAAAAGTGATTAATTCACTCAGTATATCTTAATAATATAACCATGTTAAAAAAAATCACAATTTTCGTAATGCACGAAAAAAGCCATTCTTTACAATTGAATGATTGGCTCATCAAGTAAAAAATAGTACTGTTCACAGACATTCAGTTTCTAAGACCAGTGAAAACTACATCACATTCATGTGTTTGACAAATTCTCATTCATATACACTGGTAGTTGATTCCATAATTACTAATGACTCCGATAACAGAGGGAAAATACACAAGACATTCAAATGTTGGTGTTGACATGAGCATACTACATAGAGCATTGTTCCATTAACATGACCACAAAGAAACTGTGTGCTACTGCATAATTCAGACAATGCTGGGGCAAGAGTTTCGTCTGTCAGTCATGTATATTGGTCAAAATGTATGATATATTTGTGAGCACTTATTAAAAATTCACAAAATTATACTTTGAACATAACTACGTCACTAGCAGAAAAATATAATTCATCATAGACATTTGGTGCAGATTCCTTTGTTCTTGTACCAGCCATTTGACTCAGCTAGAGATGTTCATTCAAAAATGAAAATAAGATTAGCATGCCCTGGAATTAAACAGATGGCCTTCAGATAATGTCCATAAAGATGCATGTCTTTACATTTTATCTTCTGATGAATATTTTGAAAAAAAAAAAAAAATTCTAAAAAGTTATTTGATTTTTCGGGCACTAATATAAGCTTGGTGAATCTTAACATGCATTAGCTAGATTCATAACTGTTTCTCTGTTGGAACAACAGCTTCATACATTCAATCATTCTCTGTACTAGATTAACCTTATAAAGCAGAGGTCATAACTTCAGGGGCACATTGTATGGCAAACAAATAGAGTGACAAAGTGTTGATAATCTGACCAGCATCGATGCATTACATGCACGCAAAATAATCCATTTTCATATTAATTTTTACACACATCGACAATTATCTTTGGTCGAGTTTCTGCAGTGATATGATCTCGCATTCAACGACGAAAATTCATTCAGCGATATAATGCAATGCCACATTTTGTTTGTTGCAAAAAGTAAACACATTCACAGATCTTCAAAATTGTTTATAAAACAAACTACATGTATTGAAAAGTGACATCACATCTATCACTCTACATTTCTAAGGACACATACAATCACCGAGTCACATGATCTTCTTGTTAGTACGACTAATCATCACATAGTGATGCGGTTTGACGAGGATCATGGTACCATCACGCCCCTTCACCCAATGGACACAAGTCACACATACAAAATTACCACGCTTGTCACATAGAATGATTGGTAAATGAAATAACTGGTTTCGATTGATGTTTTCCATGCAAATTATTTACTTCAGATTAAAATTTCTCCCTCCCCATTACCCTGCACAAGAGGTGGTGTTGTTTACCCGATATCTCTGGCCCATACAGACACAAATCCTAGTAACAAAGCCGATCGATACAGTCAAGAGTTACAATGTACAGAATGACGGTCACGTTTAGCCAGCTTCTGGAATGGTCTTCTCTTGAAAGATACACACACATTACAATTATCATAAAATAGAAATTGAAAATTCTATAAAAAATGAAAATAACAATGCCTCTATTTAAAACTTACCAAAATAAAAGTATTTTCATTATCAGTGTTATGTTTAAATAAAATCAAATAATTTTAATTTGGTAGAGTTTTGAAAATCTGCATGGAATTTTCGAAATTTCCTGTTCTATGTCCATTACTAAAACACTATCTTGCACTCTACTACACGAACCAATATTGAAAACACATGGTACTGATCGATAAATATTTATCAGCAGTCAGCCTCTCATTCATAAAATCTGACAATTAGCATGCATGTATCAATCATTTTTCGTCTTCAAAATTCATCTTTTTTTTCTAAAATGTAAAACATGTCCCAAGAACATTTCGATTGGTGCAAAGAATGGAAAGATGATAGTTTTGTATATATATCCAACACTGTCTGAACACATAAGACATTTAAGAATATAAAAAAATATCTTTCGTCCAAGTAAAGAAAATCAGAATGTCATCAAACCCTTTAGTTGGCACAAGATGAATTCATACATTGAATAGGTATTATAAACCACCAGCTTACAGATTATTCATGTAGTAACACCTTACACAGCTAATGAAAATTAAAATTTCCACAGAATCATGGCCCATATCAGCTTGTTTGCAACACGAGACAAGCATTCAGCTGAACTTATGTAATTTGATTAAACTTCTTTGAATAATTTTGGAGATGTCTTACCAAGATCAACTATATGCAGAGTTCTTGAAATTCACACCTCTCTACATATATAGACATGTGTTCAATTGGCTTTGTTAAATTAAATTCAGAACATACTTTTCTCAGTTTGTTTTGGATAAAAGTATACATGACAAGTCACATTTAATAAAATTCCATAAAAGTTTTACTCTTACAAATTGCAAGTTTGAATAAAATGTATCTATTAAAATAACATAGTCTTAGAACAGATGTGTGAGTACAATTTAACATCTTGCACATAAAATGTGTAATTGGGTCATTTTTAAATTACATAATTGAGCATGAAAAGGAAACAGTTTTAAATTAGAAACTCTACTATGAATTGGCTGTAACTCTATAAATATGTACTAATTCTGCACTTCAAGGAGCAGAAGGTCCCTTGTTTAGTTTATCTCCAGCCAGTGATGAGGGATCTGTTCAGGCTACTATAAATATTTTCTATCAGACATTCATACACAGATGTTAATTAAAGCATTACTGACTAAAACCAATCAATGGTCATCCCATAGATGATCGAAATCTGCCAAGACAGACAGACAGACATAAAAAAAACATTCATAATTTAAAATCACTCCCTTCGAAATATGTTCTCCGATCATTCGAGCACATACATCATCGGTATTATAACACCCATCTTGTTAAGAATTTGTAACTTGCTCACTCAGATACACATCTACCACACTAACATGCACAGTTAAATTATATCATCTGAACATTTCACACAGAGAATAAACCTCCATCTGAACTAGGATCTCACACGGAGAATAAACCTTCATCACAGATGGTTCCTTTTTTAAATATATAGTAAATGACCTCCAGCAAAAAAACCTATTCCATAAATTCCATCAAGGCATACCGAAAAAAAATCTGTCATTGGCAACCATCACACCATCAGATGCCAAGTATATACAAAGCATACCGAAAAAATAACAAAAAATCTCTTCGTCATTGGCGACTATCGGATGCCAAGTATATACTGGGCCCACCGAAAAATAACAAAGATTCTCTTCATCATTAGGGACAATCAAATGTGCCCTTCAAATGTATTTTTCTTTAAACTGCAGCAACAGCAGACACTTAATTTTACAGCAGACTCTGCAGCTTTTACATTGGTGTCCTCAGCCCCGAGAGACAGACTCACCCAGTAATATGTATCTCGCACGACTGATACCGTGTATCACACTGTTAACATGTTCATATTCTTCCAAGCGTGAACTACACCAATTGATTTGAATACTCCATACTATCCAACGCTGTAACAATGTTATAACCTTTGTACTTGTTTTATGTAGTTTGAAATGAAATGGTCACAGGAGTCTTTTCTCTCCATTCACAAACTACTACTACATACAGCAATGCACCTTCTCACTGGTTCTACACTATAATCTATCATTTTAACAAGTTACGTGGATTCCATTACGTACTAATGTTAAATGCTTTCACGGTGCTACTGTCTAGCAAACTGCATCATGTATGAAGTGATTTATCTGCCTTGCCATGTTGTCCTCAGTTTTCTAATCTGCATTTCTCGGTATATCTGTCATGCTTAAATGTTACCATTGCCTTTATCTAATAAGTTTGTTTTTCTGCTAAAGTTAACTGTCATCATGTCATGACCTTCCTTAGTCTGCTGTACATCACAGCGGCGGTTCCGATGTGAACTTTCTTTTCCTGGTTTCTGGTTCATTACTGTAGGTTCTAGTGATAATGTCCATCTGTGGTAAAAGTTTGAATGTATCGTACCACAAACCTGACTCCCTGTGAGACGAACACTTAAATAAAATAACTCCCCATTGCCTAAGTGGAGAGCGTTAGTTACGCGTTGCCGGCAGCTGCGGCCCCCTGAGTATCAGTGGCATCTCCTCCAGGATTTGCCACACCAGTCTCGGGTGTCCCTCCCCCGGTTGTGGCATTAGTTCCGCGATAGTGTGGAGGTATGAGAACATTATTCAATGCAGGCTGAATTTGAATTTCTGTAATAAAGAAAACAAGAATTTGATGTCTTAAAAGAAAAAAGTTATTTTGTCTTTCATTTCTAATGATAAGTAAATTATTATCTTAAAATATAAGTGAAAATTCAAGTAAATTCAGAAATGCTTATTCATATTATTACCAAAAGTTTTTGGTTGTGTTGGTTGTTTTTGTTTAACGTCCTATTAACAGCCAGGGTCATTTAAGGATGTGCCAGGTTTTGGAGGTGGAGGAAAGCCGGAGTACCCAGAGAAAAACCACGGGCCTACGGTCAGTACCTGGCAACTGCGCATGCCCCATGTAGGTTTCGAATTCGCAACCCAGAGGTGGAGGGTTAGTGTTAAAGTGTCGGGACACCTTAACCACTCGGCCACCGTGGCCCCAAAGCCGTTATATATAATCATATTTAATATTAACAGAATTTTTTTTTTTTTTTTTTTTTTATATTTCTGTTTTGTTTTGGTCTAACTTCACATTTATTAATCAGTTTTCATCCAGACCAGACAAGCCCACTCCTATTTATGTCAGACTTATTGTCTTCACACCTCCTTTGTGTACATTTATAAACCAGCCAGAGCCCTATTGTTCTGATGAATAAGGCCCACACCCGATTGACACTATTATGCACTGCATGGAGGCCATTTCTGGTACATCTAATGGCTTGACGTGATATGGAGGGAGACATTTTTGAATAATGTAAGATTTTGTCTCGTCATGAGAGAAGACTTTGTGGGAGAAAGCTTTGAATATCATGAGTCTCCAACGGAGAAAATGAGAGTTGGCCACCCAGGCTTTTCTCACATGACATCATAGGATGACTGAGAGGACAAGTCCTCAATGAAGATTGTTACCTTGCTGAGTAAAGTTGAATAAAGGTGGCAGTTCTTTGCCACTGGGTAGTCGAGTCGAAGGTTTCCGTAACTCATCAAAGAATGTGTGTGCACATGCTTCAAGAGGGCTGATCCTGGAGCCAGGAGTATACTCCAGGAGGCGACTGACCAGCTGTATAGCTTCGGCAGGAGTGCGCGGCCGAAACACCTGAAATATACACAGACAAAGGCGGGGGTCAACTCCATCTCAACATCATGGCTAGGTGTTTGAGTACACATGCAGTATTAGCTAACTCTGTCTTTGTCTCCCTTTAAGATATTCTTTCACCAATAAGTTAGGTAACAGAGATGTATATATACATCATCATAAATTTTCACCCGTCCCTGTTTGTTGAGGTGTTATAGCATACACAGATTTTGTTACATCATTTGGTTTATCTATAAATAGCCTTTCCACCAGCATTTCTCCTGGCGAAACTGCACATGCCTTGAAACATGTCAAGGCTTGCAAGAAAACAAAATCCATATATTTCATTAACTAACAACTCTGGTCCAAACATCAAACCGATAGACTGTTATGGGGGAATATTTCAGCAAAAACAGAATTCAATACTCATTATCATTTTTGGACTTCCATGTACATGTACAGTCAATTTGAGAGTAACAGCCCCATGTTACATGTTCAGTCGATTTGAGAAGTAACAGTCAGTCATGATATGAAACAGTATGAAAACAGTGCTGAGCAGAATATGGTAGCTGTTTATTTTAACAAGAGAGTGGTTTTCATTTTAGAAGATATCTAAAGTAAAGAGTCACTTATACTCAAACGTGATATTATATAGATAGTAAATACTGGCAATAAAAGACCATTGCTGGTGTCAACAGTATTGTAAACTCAGTGAATTACATCAGTAATAAGGTTCTTCCAATCTTCCATCTTCCAATGGAATCTTCATCAATGACCGAGTTATAAATTAATACAAAAGATTAATCTATCTACACATGACTATTGGTGTCTAACTTGCTTCTAACACTAATAGTGTCATTGGTTCAGTCTTAATTTGATTAATTCATTGGTTATATGGTGAGCATTACTAGCCTTATTGCTGTCTAAATTAGAAGTTAAAATTAGATCTCTACAGCACAATTTCTACATCATAAAGGCCACAAAAACACTTCAGTACCAAGCTACTTGTTTGCTTTTAAAATTTGTCATAATTCTGTGACTAATAAGAATATGTCAAAAAGCAAAATCTCAACTGTATTTTAGATTTTAACAGATATGGTATGAACTGATATTTTTTTCTCTTTCGTATTCATTGTGTGATACTTGTTCACACAAAAAACATTTCTTGCATAAGTACAGTCATGCGAGGAAAAGGTCAGAATTTAAGTCATATTCAACAAACATTTTCTAATAGGAGAAAAAGAAATAAGGAAATATCTTGATTATGTGTGGAAAAGGAATGGAAAATGGTATGATGGACTGAATTTTAGATGAACAGTGAAAAGGAGATATCATGTCAAATTGTTCTTTTAAGCAAATGAAATTCTCAGAAATAACAACAACCCCATCCAACAAAATTTTGATTGTTAAAATGTTCTGCCATTGACAGAAAATAATATGGTTCAATTTCTATTCCAAGTGTGTTAGACCTTTCATTGCATAATACCCCTCAATTCAGATATTAAAATATTTTGAATACAGTAGGTGAGGTAGGATTGGGTAATAAAATAACCACTTGAATATAAAACCATAAAGCTGTTAAATTATGGTTTCATTTCAATTTAAACCATTAATACATTTACAAGACCAACAATGATAAAAGACATAAAATAGAATTCAAATAATGATTCTGTTTTCCAAAATGTGCAATAACCAATGCAGAATTCCTGAAGTTGCTTTAGATTTGGAATTTGTTTCACTTGCTTCATTCAAATCATTTCAGCAAATGGTCATATATTTTTTTCCTGCAATTTGTATAAACATTAATATGTAGTTTTTGCACCTTTATGAATTGATGGACTGTTGTAAGTAACAATAAAATAAAATAAAACTTTCCAAATTTATAGACCATTATCATAGAAAAACTAATGGAAAGTACATTCAGCCTATGCAATGTTGTACACATTTCCAAATGATACTGCGCTGGCCATCAGGGCCATCCAGATTCTTATTTTTTACTGTTCTCCGACTTCACTTTACAAAATGTTGAAATGAGTAAATGATACGCAAAATAGCTCAGTCAAAAGAAGCATTGGTAAATTTGGCGTAAAACCAAGATAAAGTGAACTTCATTACATCAGCAGATCATACTTTCCATTTTATAAGTCAATTTTTGTAACAGGGGAGGTAACTCAATTGTCAAGAAAACACTAGGAACACTACAAGAGCCTAGTAAAGTGGACCTGTCCTTCACCATGCATGTCCGTCACAAAAACTATTCACAAACACAGTTAGGTCGGGCAATGCCAGAATGGTGGTAACATTATCTTTTTCAGTTCGTGTATAATGATTTTAAAATCCACAAAAAAACATGATTTCAATAGTTCAAATATTTCTTTTTTTTCCCCTCAAATCTACTAAATTTGACATGAAAATTTCCTGTAGTGTCTATCAAACAACTTTTCCTGTGTTGAATTTCAAACAATATTGATTAACTTACAACTGATGTACACATTTAAGGCAGCCTCCCGATGGACCATACCGTAGAAGGTGAACTAAAGGACCGTGAAATGCTCAGGTCTACAATACATTGATTTTTAAAACTCACAGTAAGTACCTTTGACCAGGGATGCGCTCTGATTTGGGGGAACTTAAACTCCGTGTAATTAGGGTTCATCTCACGAATCTGTTCCCGAGTTGGTGTGCCAAGAACTTTAATGATTTCTACCAGCTGATCCACACCACTGTCACCAGGGAAAATTGGTTGTCCTAGCAACAGTTCGGCCAATACACAGCCAGCTGACCATACATCTACAAATCAAGACAAAGAAGAAAGAGCGTCAAATATAGAACCTTTAGTTATTACAATATTTACCAACAAGATGTTCATGGATATCTAAATATTGTAGTTAATTGATTTCAATCACATTTATTTCGCTTCAGTAACTCAAAGAAAAATACCCATATATATTTTTTTTACATACATATTTTGCCCATAAGTTTTACAGCATGTCTGTTAGATATCTGTATAATACATTGCTTCATGAACTAGCTTTTGTAATGTCCAAGGATTTAAAATGAAGAAAATGTAAAGCTTTATCAAGTAGTACAAAAATCTGTACTGGAAGATTTCAACTGGAGAAAATTTTACACTTTTTAAGGTATGTATTTCTGTTATTGAGGATTTGAACATGAGAAAATGTCAACATAGTCAATTTACACCTGTGAAGTACATCAACTTAGTCAATTAACACCTGTTAAGTACGTAAACTTGGTCAATGTACATCTGTGAAGTATGTCAACTTGGTCAATTTACTACTGTTAAGTATGTCAACTTGGTCAATGTACACCTGTGAAGTATGTCAACTTGGTCAATTTACACCTGTGAAGTATGTCAACTATGTCAATTTACACCTGTGAAGTATGTCAACTATGTCAATTTACACCTGTGAAGTATGTCAACTTGGTCAATTTACACTTGTGTGAAGTATGTCAACTTAGTCAATTTACACTTGTGAAGTATGTCAACTAAGTCAATTTACACCTGTGAAGTATCACTCACCGATCTGACATGTATAGTCTGTAGCACCAAATATCAACTCTGGTGCGCGGTAATACCGTGAACATATGTAAGAAACATTGGGCTCTCCTCGAACTAAAACCTTAGCACTGAAATAAAACAAAATGCAAGATTATATATTGGATAAATTATGAAGCAAAATTCCATTTCAACATTGTACAAGAGGCCCAATGGGCTTGTATCACTCATCTGCTGCTAAGGTCTTTTCCAGTATAACATCTACCATGACCCAGGACTCCAGGTTTGGGTAAGGGGTACCACCCATAGAATTTATCTCTTAAATTATTATTACACAGGAGAAATAGGAGACAATCTAATTATGGTTAGAAGTGATTTATTGTGGAGTCCTGGGATCAGGTAGATATTTTGATGGAATAGCCCTATAAGAGACTTTAAAGTTTATCTTGCTCATTTATGGAGATACTATACTGATTACCACTTTATTTAAATATTAGAGTAGACTAGGTGTGTAGGGCTTCCTTCATTCTAGTATAATATTGGCTTAATATCAGGTCTCTGTGTCTCTTAGTCATCGAGAAATCATTGTATTTAGATTTTAAAACATTCGAACACTATGACCTTGAGTGTAGGTCAGGGTCATTCATTCTTTCTAACTCAATTCTATTTTTTCTAATTCATTCAAACTTTGTAGCCCTTCATCCCAGAATGCTACAGGTCCAATAGCAGGTCTATGGGCCCTTCGGGCAGGTGAGCTATATTATACAATGATGGTTACTGTCAAAACACTTTGAGCACACAGCGACGTGGGCAAAATTACAAATTGACCGAAGATTTTCACACGTAACAGGAAAATGTCTTAACAGACCGAAGGAAGATATTTACAGAAGTTACAAGTACCAAATTTAAAATCTTCACAAACTTACTTCCTGAAATCAAACTTTAAGGTTGTCATAAAGTTTCCACACAGACAGAAGGGAGACAATTATTAAAGTTGATTAACCATACCATCTTAAACTTACCTCCCAAAATCACACAGTTTAAGAATACCAGACTCTGGGTCAAGTAGTAGGTTTTGTGGCTTGATATCACGATGACAGACTCCTTGGCTATGGATGTAGGCAAGGCTTCTAAATAACTGGTACATGTATAGCTATAACAGAAATCACACATGTCTAAATAACTGGTACATATATAGCTATAACAGAAATCACACGTCCCAATAACTGGTACATGTATAGTATAAGAGAAATCACACAAATGTAGGCAAGGCTTCTAAATAACTGGTACATGTATAGCTATAACAGAAATCACACATGTTTAAATAACTGATACACGTATAGCTATAACAGAAATCACACATGTCTAAATAACTGGTACATGTATATAGCTATAACAGAAATCACACGTCCCAATAACTGGTACATGTATAGCTATAACAGAAATCACATGTGTCTAAATAACTGGTACATGTATAGCTATAACAGAAATCACACGTCCCAATAACTGGTACATGTATAGCTATAACAGAAATCACACGTCCCAATAACTGGTACATGTATAGCTATAACAGAAATCACACATATCCAAACATTACGCTCAAGTTAGGCTCTTCATGTAATCATGGTTCAAATTTCTATACAGCAAACAGTCCCACTCATGGAAGATAATAGGTTAATTTGGGTTGAAATTATCAAGAGTAAACTCTGAACTTTAAAAATTTGGCTTAAGTACTGAAATAAGTTCTTACATGTAGCAATGGAGCGCACTATTGATCCCAAAAAGGCTCCAGAAAAAGCTCTATTTTGTTAAGTGAGACATCTCTGGAGAAGTTGAAGATATGATTGTCTATACATGAAGAAGGAAAGTAATTTGTCTCTGGGGACATACTCACTTTGATATCTATAATGGGTATGGTTTGCTTGCTTTAACTGTATACTCACTTTGATATATATAATGGGTATGGTTTGCTTGCTTTTACTGTAATGTCTGGCTACTCTATACACCGTCTCGGGGACATACTCCAGCACTAGATTCAAATATACTTCATCTTTCTGAAAAAGTTAATCGTAAAAACAATATAAAAATCAGAGCACAAAAACAGACACAAAAACACTAAACAATTTGATCCAAGAGTTCAAATTCAGAGTTGCTATACATTCCTGTGGTGAGGTAGGTAGACATACAGACAGTATGTAGTATAGTATCTACATCTGTATGCTCATTTTTAATTTATTGCACTTTGAAAAGCAGATCAAGTCAGCATTTCTTTCTGTAAAAATCACTTAAGTTTTCCTGTCACATGCAGGAGTTGTCAAAGAACAACAAAATGGTAACAAAATTGTAGATAACAAAACATCAGGGAATAATCATCAACAAAGTTTTCATCTATGTATCATTTCAGTCTTCATCAATTCATTAACATAATTATATAAATGTATTTTCATAACAAGGGATGGAATTTACAATGGGAAGGAAAGCATTTCTGTATTTGGTCACTTACAATATGAAGAAAAGCAAAATTTCTACTTTAATACTTTTAATTCCTTAGACAATAATCTCAAGGCTGAAACATATATTTGAAATTACTCAGAAAATAAATCTATTTCAAGGAGGCCCCAGCTTCATATACATTCTTTAATTATTTTATTCCTTAATTAAAGGAAGATTTTTTCCTTAAAGGAAATAATGGTTTATATGAGAAATTTCAAGTAAATAATTTTCCGTAAATTAAGGAAAGTTGATTAAGCTGGGACTGGAACAACGTATATATAGAGAAACAAGCAGTGACAGGTAAATGGGATAATAATAAGCAATGAGTCTAATGGTCGGACAATTCCCTGTCAGTGATAATTCGATCCTGGCATAATTAGATATTGATAAGATTAACAGGCCATCACACCCAAAGAGCTCCATCACTATCAGCTATGAATCACTGCAGCAGCAAATGTTCTATTTTTAAAATTAAGCTCTGGACAGTAAATTTCCTATGTAAATGTCTTGATTCTGCTTTTTCCAAGAATTAAAGATGACGATAATAATCATTTTTAAATATCTGAACTGTGAACAGAGAATTACAATGAAGTACCATCTCTCTAGTGTGGGCAAGAACAAAGAGGAGTAGGTCAGAACACAGAAAAATCAATAACTAGAAAATAGCATGCTGGGAACGACCTCTCCCGAGACATATACCACGAATACGTACAAAACACCAGCATTTAATGGCCTACAACCTTCAATGTTACTACGGTCTTGGGATCCAAATTAGACCACATCTCCAAACTAGATACATCCTATGAATCTTACTAATTGAGGCACTTACAGATAATTATTTGAATAAAATTACCTTTAAAACCGTCCTGAGAGCTAGACAGATCTTTACTTACAATGGCAACAACTTTGCTATGTGCACATGTGGTACAGCGACCTTTCTGTCAACAGTACTTAAAATCACTTTAGGGATTTTTAATCTTGGAATCAATAGTCTAAGTAAAGCACTTGGGATTCGTGTCAGAAGCATGCAAACTCAACACTATGGTACTACTTTTTATGACCATCTTATTTGGTGTCAACCATGTTAAACATAAAATACATTGTAGTTTCCCCCCAAATAAAAACAAAAGAAAATATCGCATAATAAAGTTACAAACAAAAAGTCTAGATTTCCATGGCGACCATGGAGAATATGACCAGGTGTTCAGGAAGGGTAAGTGTCTTCTCTTAAAAAAACATTTTTGAGAATGTTCAGTATGAAATAATAATTTCACGTATGTTGTCAAAAAATCCTCATGAAAAAATAAATTACTAAAAAAAATTATATATGAAAGTGACAAAACAATCACATCATTGATCACTCAAATCCATATCACTTAATAATATACAGAAATCAAAGCTGCAGCCAAGTTAATCATGATCACCTGCTTTACTGTAGATTGTATGGTTCATCACAGATGTCTTAACTCACCTTATCACCCGAAGAATAAAAGAAAAATTTTAACAGGACAATATTCTGGTGTTCAAGCTTTCTCATTATCTGCAATTCTCGATTCTGAAATTTAAATAATATATACATGTACATACATAATACATTATCATCTCAGAAATGTCAGCAGTATATATTCCTAATTCATTAAAAACTATTTATAAGGCATGAAATTATATTGATTTTTTTAAACTGCATTTTTTCAATTGGTCACATAAGTCACACACAAGAGCACATATATAATCACATGGCACCAGTCAATAACTGAAATGGTAATAAAGATTGGTAACTAGTGTTTCTTATTTGAGAGAAGAATTATTATCAGTCTAAGCTTGTTTTTCAATCCCTTGGACAATATTTTTAATCATCAGTAGTGAAACTATTGAATTGAATACTATTTCAACTGATTTAAACAAGGCAGATTCAAGTTAAATTGTTGTTTATGAATTAATATTGTAGACATGGAATAAAGAATCTAAATAAAATCTCAATACTTCAGAGAATTACTGACCTTAAAGCGCCGGTCCTGAAGGACTTTTTTAATGGCGACATGTTCTGATGATTCGACTAGTTTGGCCTGGTACACGACTCCAAACGAGCCATTACCTATTACTTTAGCATCAGTATAGGACACTTCTTGAGGGCGGTCTGGTCCTGTACCCGCCGTAGCCACCACAGTGGTTATCTTATTTCCATCTTTGCCTGCAAAATTTTATATATTATATTAATTAATAAATTCTTAAAACATTTAATATGTATTTTTTTTTCTTTTTCAAAATGGTATATATACATCTTCTTTTTCAACATGGTATAAGTATTATTTTCTTTTTCAAAATGGTAAACTTATTATTTTCTTAAATTAGTTTCTTTTATTTAAGTCTCTTACTTGGCAAAGATAAACCCTCAAGGATATGTCTTACAAATTTAGTTTAACAATACTGTATTGCATATATATAAATTAATTTTTACCTGAAAAATTATTTTTTGAAAAGTGAGATGCATTATAGAATTAATTCCAATTTAATTGTAATGTGTACTAATTTGCAAACAGTTAACTGGAGAATTACTGAGGATTTTTTTCATCAATTTCTCAAATCAGAGGTTTGGAACCAAAAAATAGAGTAGAAAAAATCAAATTGTGTAGGCTATATTGATATGTTCATACTACAATTCATTAATATGAGGTTTGGTTGGAATATAGCATTGAGCACAGATCATGAGAAACAGAGATAACACAAATCTCGACATTTATTCCAAGAGTCCATATATATCTGATCTATTTATATATATACCAAGTTTGGTTTAAGTTGGACATAAAACTTTTTGAGTAGATGTAGCTAAATATTACTTCAAAACTTTTAAGTGAAGTGTATGACGAAAAAGTTGTCATGACATGGATGGAAAAGTAGCAGCATATATACAGTCAATCCTAATTCAATTTCAAGTTAGCATATATACAGTCAATCCTAATTCAATTTCAAGTTAATCGGTAAATAAAAAAAAAATTAGGAAGATTTTTTTTAAATCTAATACTTCCTTATTAGCAGTTACAAAAGCTTAAATTCATTTTCATGAATTATAACTAAATATTACTTTACATTGTGGTACTTGTACTTGTCTTCCGTCTAATGATCATGAATACACTACAACATTCCGTTTATATATGATTTAACAAGGAACTTGGCCATTGTTTAACCATACACAACAACACCAGCTGTCTGTCAGTGTGAGGTTAAGTCGGATTAATAATTCCTAGGGAGGTAGATATTTTTTGTGTGTTACGATGAATTTCATTTCTTTTTTATAATCCAACCACAGAATGTAGGAAGATCAATCCCAATACATAAAAGAGGCTTCCCTACCACTGTTAGGTACCTTGTATTGTAAATGAAACTGGGAATCAGACTTTCTCATCACCAACATATATATATAGATAGATACATACTCCTGGGTTCTTTATTACATGTACCGTAACGAAATTAAAAATTGATAGAATTATCCTAAGTAGAGCTATTGTATGTAGTAGAAACCTCAACAGGTGTATAACTAGTATAAGTCATACCAAAACAGTTACAACTTACAATGATCAATAATGATTTTATGTTTACGGACTAGTGTACGTAATTTGGTTTCAAAATTTATTTGTAAGCCTGAATTTGCTTGGGAGGATATATTAGTATTTTATTTAACAACAGTGTTTCCTACCTAAGGTATAGTACACTAGGGCCATTGGCCGTAATTATATATATATATATAATAACCCCAAGATAAATATATATCTATAATATCTTTATTTCTTATTGTAAGTAATGACATATGTATGTGTAGAGCCGACCACAAGACAAAGTAGCCCTGTGAAAGTGGAACAATCTTCGGGTCTTGCAGATGTTGATGAGATCCCGAAAAACGTCAAGAAAATGTAATTTTCTAGCTATGTGATCACAGGGCTCAGTGATCCGCTGTCAAGACTGTCTGGGTCCAAGCACAAGCACACCAAGCATTGATTAAAATGTCTACTTACATCTCCATACGGTAGCATTGCAAGCTACTTGTATGCATATTGTGTAGTGTTTTACCATTTTATCTGCCTCCCCAGGTAATTGGCTAATTGTTATTCATCTGATTGTGATAGCTGATTGCCTTCTTCTGTTTACATGCATCCAAGACATTTACATATATATACAACCCTAATTCCGACAATTAAGACAAAGGATTCAGTTAATAACCTCTGAGTCTGAGAACAAAGAAGTGTTTGTGATCTTCAATGGAAAAAAAAAGAAAAAGCAGTATGCATTGAAATAGCTACGATGCAGAACTACATGAAATATAATTTAAACATATTGCAATGTGACATATTTAATATCAATTTTGGTCCATACGATGTTGCAGGACAAGAAAAAACCTAAGTCCAATGTCCCGGGGCCAACAGATTTGGTCAGTGGGCAAGTAAATTATGCAGGGATCACATGCAGTACCCTGGGTTCAAATTGGTATGGGATAAATACCCCATAGATTCCATGTGAGAGGGATAATTTTACTCAGAGATCCTGAGGCACAATGTGTCTTGACCACGAGAGATTTGAGGAGGGGGGTATAGTACCCGTATCCCCCAAGAAAAAAATTAAACCCAGGTGCAAATCGGAGGCTTTTTTTTCATTTTTCTTCAAAATACCCTTGTTTTTAATGGACATTTGCAATTTCAATATTTGTGCTATGATTTTTTTTAGTCTAATTCTATGTAATGTTTTATGATTTATAAAGCACAGGAGGGCTATCCTGCTTGGTATGATATTGGAATGGGATAGCACTTAAATTTCATTAAACAAGTTAACAATATATTGCAAAACAATTTTGACATATGCATGTATGTTCTTGGACTCTGCTTAATTCTGGCTCATTATTCATTAGACATTGCTTGTTAGTGTGGAAGGTGTTTGAAAATATTTAGCTTTAGAGCTAGGCTTACCTAAATCTCTCTATGCTCTTTTCTTAGACATAAATCAAACAAAAGATCGGGGGAAAAAACAAAAACATCTGCTGAAATTTCAGGGAATTATCTGCTCCACTAGCTAGTTTCAGAAACAAAAATGGACATATTGGAACAAAACAAACAAAAAAACATTTAGGTTTTATTGAAGTGTATGTTGGTAAGTAAACAACATTGTCATTGGTATTCTCATTATTTCCAATGTGTCAAAAAACTTAACAGTATTTATTCAGACTTTAATATGAAGGAATACGATTCTTTATCCGTTTACCATATGTTTTGTCATATCGTGATCTAGAACACTAAAGCGTTTCAATCTGATAGCCGTTTAACAAGCAAACATCCAAATGACTACGTCAGAAACACAGATGTAAATATGTACCACTGGAAGTTAACGATCATGCAGTCCAGCCAGACGTGATTGTGTACACCATTATCATTAAACAGTCTTAAAGTTGTGTATGTCCTGAGCATGCATCCCGCAGACAATGAGCATGCAATTTTTAATGTTATTAGGCTTTAGGGGAAATGAAGTCGATGTTTCGGGAAAATAGGGGTAAATATTGGGATATAGCGATCCAGAATGATCCCTGATATTGATGTCTACTTGCATTTGGCTGATTAGCAATTTAACAGCAAATGCAAAAATTTCTCTGTTTACCTTTCCCAAAGAGTCCGGGCTTTTTCTCATTGGTTTGGGAAAGGGTCCTTATGTCTCATTTTGGGAAGAAAATTGGTGAATCGGGAAAGATGTTTTCAGGAGTAAACTGAAAATTTTGGGAATTTGGCATAAATATGAAATAATTTCCATTGGGAATGGGCCCCATCAACAGCCCCAGAAAAAGCCCTGTAGAGTGATTTAAGATAGTATTAATTCATCTTAATTGGATTGTAATGTTCCACCTTTGGGTAAGTACTTATGAAGCCAAACTTGTCTGAAGGACCAGTGATGCTAAAATTATTTTTTCTGCCCTGTACTGGGAAACTTTACTCAAGTTACTGGATGTAAGATAAATGAATCAATGATTTTACTCGATGTTGATGTCCTCATTTGGATGGACTGGTCTAATGATTTCAAATGAGAAAACATTTTACTGCGGCTCCATGCCAAGAAACAAGAAAAAAATTCACATGTCATAAATCAAGTTTCATTATATAAATTTCAACTACTTTCATTTCTCAAACCAAGATATTGACTGAATTTGGCTTTGGTTAATTCAACTGTTATTACTTCTGGCAGACAGAGGGATCTTTGCAACCACAACTATATCAACATTTTGGTTAGAACTTTTAAAGTACAGTTGAATCTATCCAAGTGACTATGTCTATTCCCCAGAACATTTTAGCTGTATATTGTTACTCTATTAAGCAATTCTCTTGTTAGACTACCAGCTATTAATGTGAAAGATCCTCCAAATGAAAATTGGGAAAGAGTCAATGAGTACTTCTTGCTGAGAGTGATAAGAAACTTAAATTGTCAAAATCAAAGATGGTCATTTTGCATTTATCTGATTCAACCAGGACATGCAGATTAAACTTATGAACAGTACATGACAGATGTACAAAAAGTTCACAAGACCTTTGGTGATCGAGTTCTAGAGTATTTCAGCTTGAAACTGAATAAATTGCAGCAGTATCAAAAAATTGACTTAACAAGCACTTTGTCTGTTTAATAACCTGAGTTTCCTCTGGCCGAGACACCATGTCTGGTGTAGGGCCAGAGCGCACTACTAGTACTATATGAAAACATGAAATTCTCAGACACCATTTGGTGTCACTAAAATTTTGGTGCACACACAATAAAATCGGCATAACATAACACCCACCTTACTATATATATGGATAAATGAGATATCTATTTAACAGGTTTAGGGAAATAATAAGCTTAGTTTCCTTGATTTAAACTATGTAAGAAGAACAACAAAATAAATGATATAATTGGGTATTTTCGGTCCATCGTGTTCTGATGTGTTTTGGTCGTTAGTTGCACATTCACTTACAAAATGACGTGTCAACAGTGTGAAATTTTGACAAGCGTGTAAGCAAGGATCTATACGAATGGAATAGAACATATCTCATTTATCCATATATGTAAGGTAGGTGTTATGTTAAGCCTAATTTTAATGTTTGCATCAAAACGTTTGTGACATCAAACGGTGTCGGAGAATTCCACGTTTTCATATAATAGTGTACTCTGGCCCTACACCAGACATAGTGTCAGGGCCAGAGGAAACTCGGGCTAGCTGTTTAAGAATTGTTAATATAAGCCAAATCTAACAATAATGAAAAACATGAGGACAGAAAGCAATTAATATCTATTTCATGAGATGTACACATATTTTGAGGGTTGGTTGGATGAAGAATTACCAGAGGGACACATTCAAATACATGCAGGTGACAATAACCTACTGCAAAGGGGATATCAGCCCACCTCTAGACAATGCCTTTGATTTGGGCATTTCCACATGGTAACTTATTGTCCTGTGATGTGATGATCATCACTGGTACATTTTCACGCCAAGTTACATTATTAGCCTACATATTATATTCTGGGCTGAAATGAATGACATGTACGACTACTGTTTAGGTGGATACAACAATCTAAACAATTCCAATCAAGATTCAGATTGACTATGAGAAAAATATGTTGCCAAGATTTCGGCATAACAAACTAGAAGAGGGTTTACAAGCATGTTTGTTATGTTTTACCATGGAAAACAATCTGAAGTTTTGACTTCTAAATAATTATGATAAATATGATAAGTGCTGGTTACCATGTACACACTGTCAATGTCAATCACACCGTGATTGGCCATATCGAAATAACAACCTCGCACGCCTTAGTATACATACAAGTTATTTTCATGCATCCAGGGACAAATGGTGTTCTATTAAATGAAAGAAATGGGCAAAATACTGATATCTTGTTCAACCATTCTCGACAACAGGCGGTCGCCATCTTGTTTCCGTGACCCATTTATATGCTACTGATGTAGAATTGACCACTTACTGAACCCTGTTTTCACCCCTCCAAATGAGGCATGAGCACCACTTTTTCCAGCATCGGTTATGGAAGTTGTCCTTGGACGACCACTCATAATTATATGTAGTCTTAAGTCATCAAGAGAGAGTACATTTATTCAGTTCCAAGGCCACAATTTTACATCTCCCAATGGCGCTCTCGTAAAATTCCGTCGGACAAAATGCCAAGAAACCTGTCGCAGAATCAGCGTTGGTAAGGGTTCAGAGCTATCATAGGTCCAAATAATAGTGAAGGAGGGTGTCCTAAGTCCTCCAAAGACATGAATAACAGGTTGATGTTCAAATCCTTCACATCTATTCACTATTTCTCCCGTGTAACCATACAATGGTATGCAAATTTGGTTTCCAATGGCTGATCTGCTGTGACGGATGAGCTATCTCCGAGACTTATTCGTGAATGTGCGGTGGTGGACTGGACCAATGAAAAGCGTTAAATTGTATGACGGAAAACATCGAATGTAGTTCGGCAATTTCCGCAAGCCCACAAAATCTATGACGTAAACAAAAGGTGCTAAATTTATAGACCGAATATGCGGCTACAAATTAAAAGCTGGATTTTTTTATCGTGAAGATGGTATCAATCTCTTTGAAGTGCAGTCTACATATTTGGTAGGAACCGTAATGCCGCTTGTTTATTTTATTTTTAATGGTGACATCTCACAAGAAACAGTTGTAGCAGTATAATGTTTATGACAAGGTTATAATAGCATGCTTACAAGCCCTGATGACATCACTTTCACTTCACTAAATTTTAGTTTATCATTACTTTAGTTAGCAGGTTTGGAACTAACCTTAGTAGTAGTACCATACTAGAAATGATACTAGAATATACATTGACAATTTTTCACTCACTGACCATGAGCATTACTGTGATGTGTAACATGATAGTAGAAGTGTTTTGCATTTGGTCCATAGTTTTACTATATAAATATATGTTAAATGAACTTGTATTGAATATTTGAAAAAATAATCCTGTTTTGTATAAAATTTTGATAACCATACAACATGACAATAACAATAACATTGTCATTCAATCATCTATGCATGATTTTGTTCAATGGTGATTGATAAATATATTGTGCTGTATAATTGTTGTACATGTAATTTGTTAAAGATGCAAAGTCTGAATTATTCTGTCTATCTTATCCTAACAGTTTATTGAAATGGACAGATAGTCAGAAAATAATGGACGAATGCGTGCAAACACTGATGTTTGATTTAAACGTATTTTTAATTGTAACTGAATTAATATACAAAGGGGATTGGCCAGAAGTTATGCAACTTATATGAAGCACATTCTCAATACATTTATACATAAACATTATATTACTACAGCAAGATGACATACTTAAAAATTAAATTAATTGGTTTGAAAGAGAGAGAGTTACATATCCAGATATACACCCATTCATTAAGATAAGAGCATCTAATTCAAACTTATTTTTCTGTGGATATATATATGTAGCGGGACTGGACCGGGTCGATCATCGGTGACCAGGTAGCTCAATTGGTAGAGCATCCGGCTAGTGTTCGGAGGTCCCGGGTTCGAACCCCGGTCTGGCCGCTACATTTTCTCCTCTCCTGTTACATATATACATGGGGCAAAGATTTAAGGTAATTCCAACAGTGTGGACATTGGAAGTTGTCAAATTGTCAAAAAAACAACCATGAACCATGGAAAGCTATTTGACCAACAGAGTTCCATCACATAGAACACGGCTCTGTACATGTCACGCATGCATCAGCCTCCGGCCGCATGTCAGTGGAAAGGTTCATAGTTGTTTTTTTAACTAACAAATATATTACTCATACTCTATCTTGTATCCTATTATATTTTCTTATACTGTTTATATATCATGTGATTGTATTTGTATTCTTTGAAATTGTGTCTTGATAGAGATTGCCTTGAAAATTTGTATTTGTGTCTTGATAAACGGGCGGATTGCCTCGAAAATTTGACAATTTCCATTGTCCACAGTGTTGGAATTACTTCTTTGCCCCATATAAACATTTTAAGTATTATCCTGCAGTCATACCTTTGCAAGGATACAGTGTTATCCGAAAAATTACCATTTATATTACTTCTTTGACCCATAAATAAATATAATATAAATATATATATATACATACATGTGACTGTACCAATAGTCCATCAGAGTTTACATTGAAGCCATTTGATGTATAGAAAATAAATAGGACCCCAATGATTTTCAGAAATTGAAAATACATAAAATGATCCTATATAGTTTAATGTGGACAAAAAAACCTGCCCAGATTTAAGAAATATTACATGTTTATCAGACTTCAATTTATCTGATTGAAAATTTTAAAGATAAATCAGTACATTACTTCATGATTTTCTCATCATGTGTTTGTTTTATAACTTTAACTTTAGATTTATTTTCTTTCAGAAAGACAGACAGACAGATATGACAGGTAAAACAGGGCACAAGGTGGTAGTTGATATCAATCTTACATCTGTTGACATCAAAGAAGATGATGATAAAATGACAGATGATGACAATATGACGTCTGAAAATGAGGAAGAGTTGCCAGGGGAAATGGACACATTTTCAAATAGTGGAAAGAAGAGGTGCAGAAAACAGTCCAAGGTTGAACTTGCCGACCGCCCTGTGAGGGAAAGAAAGAAAAAGCAACAGTTTCATTGGTCAAACCTGGGATGGAATCATAGAGAAAAACAAAAGTTGCTTGAAGCTCTTAAGAAGTAGGCTTTATATTCCTAGTGCTTTATTTTTTATTAGTCTATGTATAATTGGTATATTTTGAATGTGTCCATGTATAATTGCTACCATCTAGTATTAGCTCCAGTTAAAAAGCTTATGGTGTCTTTTAAGGTTTCAAAATCAGTAAATAATAATTTGATTTCCCACTCACTTCTGACATGTCAAATTATTGAACTCATTTAATGTCAAATTATTGGAACTCATTTAGTAAAGTCCATATGACATGGCCACTCATGTAAGATTTTTGACAACAGGTACCCGCCATCAGCTATAGACCAGATTCAAGCAATGGTTTCATCCAAGACAAAAACACAGGTACATGTATGATGTTAGAGTTAGACTTATCTAATATATGTATAATATAGGATACACATGTCCTTTATTTAACAATCATGTGGCAGGCATGCTCTCACATTTCCAGGGTGCATTCATGATTTTGCTTTGGAAAATTTGAACCTGTCTGTTCAATTCTGCATAGATAATTCTACCATTTCAAACCATAACTTTGAAGTATGGGCTTCAGAGTTCATCTTCGTTACTCCAGGAGTTACGTTCAGTTCCACTCGGTGAACCCCTGGAATATCTCATGGCAAAATTGAAGGCTCTGTCGTTCCCATCTTGTGGATAAAACTAAAAAGAGTATATAAGTTTGATACTATGTATTATATATCAAATAGTTCCAAAGGATCACTACGATAGCTCATTGACTGGCTTGGAACTTGGTTGTCGCTTCTCTGTATTCTTTTCTTCAAAAGAAATGCATCAGTAGTCAGGGTGTTGTTCCTGACACCAATCAGAAAGCTAGTCGTGTGCCATGACTTATTATTATTCCAGTGGTGAACCCAGCGAATGTGAATGTAACCCTATAGCTTCAAGGAAGTTTAAAGTAGGGAGGTCTGCTGGAATTCATTGGTTGACCATAATTAATTTTGCTATTTACTAAAAAGTATGTAGTTTGGTGTTAAAAACAATAAGTTAATGGACATATATTTTTGTGTTCAAAACAATTAGGTAATAGACATACATTATAGTTATATATCAGTGTTAAACATAACAAGACAATGTTATATTTCTGTGTTAAACACTGTACAATAAGACATATATTTCCATGTCTAACACAAAAAGATAATAGACATATATTTATGTGTTTAATACAATAAGACAATAGATGTTTAAGACAATAGACATATTTCTGTGTTAAACACAATAAGACAAAAGACATATATTTCCATGTTTAAAACAATAAACATATATTTCCCTGTCCAACACAATAAGACAATAGACATATATTCCTGTGTTAAACACAATAAAACAATAGACATTTAAGACAATAGACATATACAGTATTTCTGTGTTAAACAAAATAAGACAATAGACATATATTTCTGTGTTAAACACAATAAAACAATAGACGTTGAAGACAATAGACATATACAGTATTTCTGTGTTTAAACAAAATAAGACAATAGACATATTTGTGTGTTAAATACAATAAGACAATAGACATATATTTCTGTGTTAAATACAATAAGATGATGGCTATACTTAAGACTCTATAAATATTTTAACACTTACAATTACATGATGTATGTAGGAAGCTGTTGATAGTTCTCAGATAGAATCTCTTCACCTGTTGTAATTGTTTATTGACCAATTTGAAAAAAAAGGAAACTTTACCTCTTTTACCAGTGGGAAAAATAAAGTGGACAGTTTTCTATAAAGCGTTTGTTAAGTTTTCAAATCATCATAGGCCAAAATGATAGTTTAAAAAAAAACCTGATGTTCTTTGACCCCCGAAGGTCGAGTATAAATCAATAATACATTACAGTCGACTTTCATTGTAGTTGTTACATTGTGGTACAGAATATTCTCATTAACATGACTTTTGTTGATTGTATTTCAGATAAAAGATTACTTGAACAAGATTAACAAATCTATTAATTGGAAAAGTAAGTATTAACCTTACCTATTACTTTTACTAAGGGAAATAACTCTTTATCTTACATAATTATTTTTCAGTTTTCAAAATCAATTATAATAGTAAATTGGTGATGGTTTTGTATGGTATGAAAGCCAACAGTGCAACTTATAAAGCTTGCATAATAAATTGAAAAAAAAATAAGATCTAATCCACTATTCAAAATATTTCTGAGATGTTCCACTATCATGATGATACCTTCCAGTCTTTGTATATATAAGGAAAGACTGGAAGACATCAATCTAATTAAAATATAGATGTTCATTCTCACTACATTACTTCATTGATTGTATGCATATTGACCTGACTGACGAGTGACCTAAGGGGCTGAGTGGCAGGGTCAAAAATTGTCAAATTGATTGAAATATTTCAAAACTCGGGTGTTAACTTGCATTAAGGCCCACATGCCTCTTGTTAATTTCACTGGTATTGTCAGTTTAATACCATTGAATTGAAGGCAAAGATCTGAAGTCTGTTTCCATTTAAAAGATTTTCTCTTTAATATAATTTAACTACATTTAATATTAGTAAACAAAAGTATAGTAAAACTCAGATAAGTCGAAGTCGACGGGACCAAGCAAAATATTCGACTTATCCGATGGTTTGATTTATCTGTGTCCGATTGCACATGTATACAGAGACAAAACACCTGAGTATCATCGGCTGTATGCCGAACAAGTGCTTGATAACATGGTCGAAAATAAGCAATAAATAATAACAAGGAAATTAATTGTACATGATAACAATTATTTGTTTATCTATTAAACAATATTGTGCACGGTTACAGATCAAAAGAAAATTTAAAGGGTAAAATTATCTTTGCCATACAGACAAGTGATTTACACATGGAGTTGTACACATTACAGCATAATTAATATTCTACGCAAACGATAAATACATTATAACATTATAAATGTATATATTGTACTCACATTATTTCTCTTAAAATCCGTTTATATTTTTCTACAATCAAACAATAGGAAACAATAAACAGTTCAGGAAGATTTGATCGACCGTACGTGGTCTATTTTGTAAAAGGTGAAGGTCATGGTCAGTGTTTATCGGCTGCATCATTATGCATTGCCACAATGTTTTGTTCAGAATAAAAACACCCCGCATATTATTGTGACTACTTTCATTGGTGTATTCAGAATTTAGGCATAGATAAATAAATCGATGATAGACCAGTATTTTACTGTGCATTTTTTGACTGGAAGATAGGTAATTTATCGTAATTTTTTCCTTTTATTTTTCGGCGGTCTTGTGTATCAAAACAGTAAACAGAATGGTTATAATGGTTTGTTGTCTAAAATATGTACATTTTATTCTATGTTATGTATACCCTAACGTTTTACTTCACCTGTAGATGTGCGACCGACAGTCGGAAACTAACAATAGGCTCTGGTAACACCATTACGGCTGATCAGTCAAACTCAGTCAATCAAGCTAATGTCAGCAATTTTTACCTGAGAAAGCCTTTGATGTTTGACACAAAAATGGAAATGTTGATATAGTTTAGAAGGGAGGGACCACAAAATATATATTCGACACATGCACAGTATTCGATTCATCAGTGTTCGAATCATCCATGTTTGATTTACTAAGATAAAGAAGGGGGGAAATTGGGACCGAACGAAACATTTGACTCATCCAATGTATTTGATTCAAGCGTGTTCGACAATAGTGAGTTTTACTGCACTTAAAGCAAATGTGTTACCATTATTTTTATAAAACATATTTGTAGCAGTTTCAAACTTCTGTTATTATTTTGTTTTTAATGGGAAGTAAATAAGAGAGACATTAATTATAAAATTAGTAAGTAAAAAGATATAAATTTTTGAAGTGAAAAGTAACCTATTATTGATTTTTCAGGTGATGATCCTATGCCAATAGTGGTGAGTGTCATGAATTATCTCCCCTGGTACTATATACATTATACCCTAGTGCATTCCAAGTGCACTACATTTAAACTAGTAGTGCACTACATTTAAGGTACAGGTAAACTAGTAGCGCACTATGTCCAGTCAGGTGTGATCACGAATCCCCATATACAGGTAATGGACAGTGCTAGATACCTGTAGTTGTTACATATACAGACCTGTGTAAATTGACTGCTTTATTTTTGTCATTCTGACTTTACCAGGTATAAAAATTGTATTTAAATGTTGATAACATTTTATCTAATATTAACTTAAAATAACATTGGCTGCAGTTCCTTAATTAATATACATTTTATATTAATTCTACCTTAGGCCTTGATGACTGTTTGTAGATTTTTTTCTCAAGTACGCTGTATATGTACATATATTTTAATATTTGTTATTTTATCAGACAAAAATATTTTTAAATTCAATGTATTGTTACTTCACTAATATCTGTTAATTCAACCATGAAATAATTTCATAGTACATAATCAAGAATCAGAAGTTTCGTATATTCTCATTTATGTTCTTTAAGAGACACATAATATCTACACAACAAGTTATGTACATGTACCTGTATGTATAATTGGTACTCTCAGGACATGCCTGTTGTCATGGCCACCTGGGCCCCAAGGCCCAAATCCCACCTCACCACCACCTTATGGACCTCCATAACACCTTACCTATATATATATATATCAGATGAGGTTCAGTCTAAGGTGTGCCTGTTATAACACCTGGCTATAATTTTGTCAAGTCCTAAATTACCCCCCAGGGGTCCATTTATAGCATGCTGTGCCAGGCTCCTCTGCCTTACCTACCTGTAATTAGCATCTAACACTACCCATATATAATATCTACATGTGGATGTTTTTCAAAAAGTTATAGGTGGTTTTTTTCGCGAATCATCAAAAAATAATTATTTTTATATACATTTTTCTTCACAATAAAGATATTCAATAAATATAGTTTATAATATGCTGATTTTCTTTAATTACAAGAATAGGTAAAATCCCCATCAGTTATACATTTTAAGGTAAAGAAAAATTAATCATTTTCTTAATGCAATAGGGAAACTTAAATGCTGATAAAAATGTATCCCAAAATTTTGATTTTAAGCAATATTGCAAAAAACATGTTAGCATAAACTGTAAAAAAAACTTTGGCTTAAGGTCCAAATGATCCACATGTGTATATAATATATTTGTAAGCATGTAACTTTAGAGAAAAATGTGAAATTACAAATACAAGTGCTGTATTATTTAAGTGTTGTGTGACAAGTACAGCTCCAGATACATGAACATGTATGTGTGTTATATAAGCTTAAAACTGTTGCCCTCCTCCTCCCCAAGTTTGCCAGTACAATATATTTGTATATGTATTTCAAAACAAAAATGACATTGTTCCCTCAGGCCATTATCTCATTCTGTGTTACCTGTAACTGATACATGTACCTGGAATCAGATCCAATATGTTAGATCTTCAAAGTATTAGATACCTGCACACAGGTACATGTACATAAATTTCAACTATTTCAGTAAAGGAAGATGGAAGGTATATTACAAGTAACATATATACCTTTTATAAACTTAAAATTTTGAAATGTAGAATTGTTATGATCACTTTATTACCAGTACATTCAAAGAATCTCTTTCTTTACATATTAAATCAATGTTTAATTAATTTCTTTATGTGTTCAGGTTTCTGACTTTAAGCATTGGATGTATACACATAGAATGTACAACATATATTAAAAATGAAATTATGAAGATGCTGCTTAATTTAACATAAAATTTAACTATAATATAAATTAAATGTATCAAATTGAAAATGTTCAAGTAACGATAATTGTTTTCAAATGTTTCATTATTTACTTTCATGTGATGAAAACAAAATTAAACATGTGAAATATATAACTGATCAATCAATACAAAATATAAAGTACCAAAAGATAAATGAAACTTGGCTTGAACAATTTAACTTAGTTAAAGGATTTATAAAGTAAATTTGTCTTAACTTAGTTACAGTGTATAATTAACAAAAATGGAAAGGTTGAAATATAATATCAAACTAAACTCCCAAAACCTTTTTAATAACTCTTTGAATATTATTTATTTATTTATGGGTTTTATTTCGCTAAAGCTTACACTCAACTGTATATTCTGTTGAAGGAAACAGATACTGGCATCTCTAGGTCTTTACGGTAGTCATTCCCTTTACATATCTGTCAAGTCCCCAGATTTGGATAGGGGCCTCCATTGTACATTTCTCCAAAGTCCAATAAAATATTTTGAAATGAATTCCTTCACCCCTATATCTAATGGTTTAGCATTGAGTCAATTACGGTACACATTACTGAAATAAGATGTTTAAGCAATAAAATGGTTGAATTTAAGAAGTTATTAAAAAAAATCAATTATAAAATTATGAAGGCTTTAAAGCCCACCAGTTTTCCAGATTGAACTCCTTGACAAGTATACTCTGGAACAAAACGTATGCTATGATATCATTGTTCTTTGTACTTTCAGATTTATTTCATAAACAGACAATGATTTGTAGTCATTCATTGTCATTTCATAATTGTTCGAAGTATGAAGTACCATTATGTCACAAATTTGAAGGAACCTAAAATTTAATTTTGTTAAATATATTTATCACACCACTGCAGGACTGGACCAATATGGCGCGTGATCTGGTGAGGACAGAAAAGAGAGATTACACAGACAGCTTATCGAGGGTACATAATCACTACTGAAATAATAATACAAATGTTTATATATATATACTGTCAAAGCCACATGGAGCTGGAAAACAATTGAAATATATCATTGTTAGGTGTTAAATCCTTAAAAAGTCATGTTATGTTTCATCAAGCTGAGTTAGTATTTGAAAGTTTGTTCACCAATAGTCTTCAGAACCATTTACATTTATAATAACTGGTCAAAAAGGATCTGACTAATGAAACTCATTTTCATTCTAAATTCATTGGTTAGTTTCAGAGTCAAGATATTGAAGCATAACTTTATAAGAAATATTCTTATAAATGCTGTGTTGAAGAATGATCGATTTATGACGAAAACTGATTGAAGAAGAAAATTTAAAAAAAAAACCGAATGTGTAATTATATTTTCAGACTATGTCTATTATAAGTAACTTTGAGGATCATCCTAAACCTGCTGAGAGAGTACCAGACTACAAGACTATCTATCGTTACCTGGCCCAGGTCCTCGATGGAAAAGAACTGCCCTTATTGGGGCCGCTAGGTAAGCCTTCTTCAGGTCTTCAGGACTAGAAACCAAAATTCAGGATCACTGGTACTTTGGGAAAGTTGTTTTTTTCAAACATTGAAACATAACGGTCCAATAAGACTGAATTAGTAGAATATCAAATTACTAAAAGGTAAAGATAAAGATAACTAGAAGATTTGTAGCCGATTGGGCAACTAGTCTATATATATGTGAGACTCCACTCAATTTGTTTTTAGCTCACCGGTTACGAGTATTTTTTAAACCGAGAGCTAATTCTGTCATCACCGGCGTCCGCATCCGCGTCAGTGTTGGTGTCCCACCCCAAAAGTTTTTGGAAAGCTTATAAGTCCAAAAGTATACACCTCATGCTCTTCTTATTTTTTGGTTTATACATTCATTAGAGGTCTAGGAGTGATGTTATGGCAAAATCATGCAGAAAAAAATTGTGATTTTTTCACATTTTACCATTTTGTGGACTTAACTTTTTTAACACCAAAACTCACTTTAAAGTTTTGGGGGTCAGTTTTTGGAAAGTTTGTAAGTCCAAAAGTATACACCTCATGCCCTTCTAAATTGGTTTATACATTCATTAGAGGTCTAGGAGTGATGCTGTGGCAAAATCATACAGAAAAAAATTGTGATTTTTTTTTTTGGCATTTTACCATTTAGTGGACTTACTTTTTGTGACACGACACAAAAACCCACTTTAAAGATTTTGGGGGTTACTTTTGGAAAGCTTGTAAGTCCACACCCTTCTTATTTGGTTTATACATCCATTAGAGGTCTAGGAGCGATATTATGTGACATACAATTTCAAAATGACATGCCTATACATGCATAAAAAAATGAATGCATAGTGTGATTGCTGCCGCCGGTGAGCTTTCGCAATCATTGATTGCACTTGTTATGTCTTGTTTAGAGCTACTTACAGCTCCATCATATCTCTGTAGGGGCTGCGGTTGCCGAGTGGTTAAGATGTCCCGACACTTTATCACTAGCCCTCCAACTCTGGGTTGCTAGTTCAAAACCTACGTGGGGCAGTTGCCAGGTACTGACCATAGGTTGGTGGTTTTTCTCCGGGTACTCCGGCTTTCCTCCACCTCCATACCTGGCACGTCCTTAAATGACCCTGGCTGTTAATAGGACGTTAAACAAAATAAACCAAACAAACTGTTGACATCATTTAACGTTTGTTTTAATACAGAGAGTGCTGTTATGCTGGACTTACTCCATGGTGTGATAAATAAGATTGAGAAGTCGGAGACAACCAGACAGCGACAGGTGATGAAATGGAAATACCAGCTTCTCTCGGGCAAGGTCGACACGACAAAGCTCCACCTGTTCATTAAAAAGGCTCGCAAGGCTCTCTCTAATGGTAGGTACATACTCCAACACCAGACTCAATCCCTTGTCTGTATACATACTCCAACACCAGACTCAATCCCTTGTCTGTATACATACTCCAACACCAGACTCAACCCCTTGTCCGTATACATACTCCAACACCAGACTCAACCCCTTGTCCGTATACATATTGGTATCTCATAGGTGTCAACCATCCCGGATTATGCGGGAAGTGCCCGGAAAATCATTAAAATTTCCCATAAATCCCGATTTGGTACATTTCCCGAATCGGGGTTAAATTTCTCCCGGATTTGAGCAGTCATCCCTCATAAAACCCCGGAAATCTCAGACACTTTGACCCTGAACTGGTAGACAAAACACCCCCACCACCTGTGTAGCTGCCCTAGCCTGGGGCTTGGTGAGAGAGGGGAGTCGGTCACCGGTCACCATGCATGCCGGTCATGGTCGCCATGCATGCGTGCCTGCCGACTTGTTGTATACATTATAACCCATGTGGCTTCATTTGACACGGTCAGTTAATTTTGTGATTACAACTAGGATACATCACTTCAAGAACAAACACTGGTAATATCTGTCAACAAGATTTACTCACATGAAAGCCAATAATGCCTTTCTTAATCGTAGCTGTCAGTATCATCGTTTGTACTGCCGCCATCTTTAATTGGACAATACTAATATAAATTCGTAAACTGCCAAAAAAATCCGGATTTCAATTTGGGTCAGAAAAAAATAAAAACACTTTTTAAGAAGTTTGTTTTATGTCACAATAAAACTAGCAGTAAAACAAAAATTAATAAATTACTGTGTAATTATTATTTGAGAAAGGAAGGGAGATAATTTGATAAATACATTTAGATATATTTCAGAACAAAAAAAAACAAAAACAAAATCAGGAGATAAGCAGTTACTTTTGTTTAATGGTTGCAGATTTCAAGTGACTACATCATTATTAATTCACTAAATAAAGTTCCTCTCTATGAAATTTCTAAAAACATTTTTTTAAAGAATTAATCATTGTTTTCTATTTTTTTTTTTTATTATTCTTATTTTTTAAAATTAACCATTGTAGTCAAATTTAATATCAAATTGTAGCCTGAGGTAATTTACACTTCGCAAGCTCATGAGGAACATCACCTAAATGCAACAAAAATGACGCGATTTTTTTCACGCACTTTCTCCCTCATTTTGAATGTGGAATGAGGGAGATCTCCCTCATTGGAGGTTTCAGAGGTTGACATGTATGATATCTATCAATTCTGCTGCAGGTGTTTGGATTACTATATATTTCAAAATTCTGGGTCATAGTTCTTTTGAGACAATTTTAAGAGTTTTGGAGAAATGGATGAGATTTTCATATATATTGTATTTATTGGGGGAACTGGCTTTCACATGACACATTTAGATAAACATACCAAAAACTGGTCTGGTTGTTCCAGGCATATTATCCGTATCACAAAATATCAATAAGAAGAATAACTTGTATACATTTGGAGCTAGATTATCGAACCTAGACGTTGCAGTTATGTAATCTGTAACACCTATATACAACCTAGAACTTCAGTTAGGTGAGAGTATGGATACTAGAAGGTATGCAAGGCGATTCAAAATTAAAAGCTTGATGTGGTGAAAGAATTTATCACAACATACTCGCCAATACTAACTAACATATTTATTCATTCGTTCAATCCATACAACCTACATAAACAACAACAACAAAGCATGGTCTGAGATTTTGATTGAGTTTTGGGGCAAAAACTTCGGGTAAAAAATCCCTAAACTTCACCGGCAAAAACATTGGGTAAAAAATCCCTAAACTTCACCATTGAGCGATCCTGACTGTTTTTGTAGATGGAAATTTTATTTTGCTTCAGAGCTACAAGAAAATCTTGAACAAATAGATGTCTGTTTACATTTGTAAATACAAAATGTAGTGTATTCTTTAAAAGTATGAAAGGTATATGACAAACTTTGGCATGGAAAAGTCAAGAGTGTTTTCAGGAAAAGTTCCATCTTCCATCTTCAAGTTCTGTTCAGTTGTGGATGGTATTAGTTAACAATTACACTGAAAGGCTTTTCTTGCCAATTTTAAAATTTGCAAGAAAGTTTCAAATTTTGCAAGTTAAGATTTAACCCACTCACGAAGACTGCAAGTACCTAGCTCAAGTCCCAGTTTCTTCCATTTTCCTAGGAAATTCCTTAGCTAAGAATTTCCCATAGGAACATGCATTAAAACATTTAAGGAAAGACAACCAAATATTTTTTCTTAAATCCAAGAATGCTTACCTATGTGGAACATTTTAATTAAAGAAATTTCCTTTGATAACGCCAGAGCCAGAAAGTTTTACTTCTCCACATCTTTTCTACAACCTTAATCTCATAACTGGCCTGCTCTACCATGTCATACGTCACATATGAAAATGATGTCACACAATTTTCTATGCACAGAAAAAAGTACAGTCTGAGTAAAAATTGGTCTTTCTTACATAGAAATAAGTTTTTACTAGTGTTCTAAAAGTTGTGTGATAAACAGAATCTTAAACTCATGATTTATTTCATGGTTTTATATGCTCTTAGTGGGTCGTGGCATATCAAATTATTGAACTTATTTAATACATATATCATAGCCAGTCATGTAAGGTCTACTAGACAGGGCATTATCATGTCTTGGTTAAAACTAGAAAATGTCTGTAAGACATAAATGCCCCCGCTGCCACTTGACACCCCAAAACTGTGTGGTGACTATCACAGCAGCTGTTCCTGAGATTAACTGGTTACATTACATTGGGACGCGACGGCACAGACATGGTTAACACTACATGTCCCACATTTCCTGATATAAAAACATGGCCAGCCTCTTGTTAAAGTAGCATGAATGTAAAACATTGTGCTTCCAAGTGACTAAGTGTGAAAATTTCTGTCGGAAAATATGATCAGCCGTGATATTTTAAAGAATATAATATGAAACTAAGACTTTCCACTTGTTGCAAGAATTAATTATTTTGTAAATTCCTCAATCAGTGCAAAACAAAACCATTAAAATTTGGTAGGTCGTACAAGAATGCCTAAATGTTACTGCTCATAAGCCAACTGCTGCACACTCGCCACTCACACCCAAGTTTATTCCATGTGAAACAGATTTAGAGGCTGAAAAGCAATTAGATCCATGGACAGGTTCAAGAGCATACCTGGTAGGATACTTTAAAACATATTGAGTGACTTAAAAAAAATATTAGGTTAATATATTATACATGTAATAATGATTTAACTTTCACTGAAAATTTTTCACTTTCAGATTTTTCAGATTTTGAAGATGAAAAAATGACTTTTAAGCAAGAACCAGGAACCCAAAGTTCAGAGACAAGGCAAAGTAATACACAGCCTGGTCAGCAACAGTCAGCAGTACCAGCAGGTAGAAAGACCACAGCAACAGCTACGTCTGCTCAATCCTCTACTGCAGTTGATTCTAGGAAAAGATTAACAATAAACGAAACCACTGTTATATCAAACAGCATGGATAAACTAAACAGCCCCGTACCTTCTGGTTCTAAAGGTCCACTCAAAGTACGACGTAAATCTAGCAAGTTAAGCATCAGACCAGAGACTGATATGAATGTAAGTAAAAACCGACCGGTCAATGTTGATGAGACTGAAGGAGAATGTGTGAGTAGTGATAAGAACAAGAATACGACAAGGAGAGGAATCATGGAAAGCAAACCACAAAAGAGACAAGGTGGGGATAATGGCAAGACTCTTGGACCAGAAGAGGAAGGTATCACAAAGTGTCCTCCGACTAAACGTCGGAGACGTAGTAATGTCGATATCGAAACGCAGCCTCATCCAGATTCAGAAGTAGTTAAACTTGGCACTGGTGGTGACTTGGAGCAGAGGAAAATGTCGTTCAGTACTGATGGACAAAACAAAACAGCAACCACTAGTGAAAAGAATCAAACTTTATCAACAAATCAAAACAAATCAGAGGACCAAACAAGTAACCAGTCAAAAGGCCCATCCCGTGAGAAAAAACAGAGAGGTGTGGGACGACCACCTAAGGGCATTTATAAGGTACAGGAGGATAGAGTGGAACTGTTAAAAGCCAGTGAACAGATGTATGGGAGGAGATCCGGTAGACCAGTGGGAACAAGAAAAGTTATCCCAGAAAGACCAGAAAAGGTTCCTGAGGACCCTACTGAGATTCCCAAGAAACCTTCACTTTATACTTTAAATCCCTTCTGTGTTCCCGTTAGTCTTTTGCCTCTCCGTAATAAACCTGTATCAAAGCATGTCACCACTGCGCAAAACCAGGTACTTCTTCCAGCCATTGTTAGTAAGAAACACGGTCCATTGTTCAATAAGCAGAGAAATGAAGGAATAACTTCGGTCAGTATACACAGAATGGCAGCCATTATACCAGTCTCTAAACAGCATGTTCTTCTTCCAAACTCTGCTTCACAAAAATCTCAGACATAGGCTAAGTTAGGGTGTCATGGACTTTTTCTGTGTACTATTAGGGTGGGTTATGATCTCTATGCTGGATGGAGATTAATTGATATTGAAGAAAAATACCCAAAATTTGCAATTTATTCCTTAATATCATTTCCCTATTTTACTACTAAAGTTCTTCCCAAAATGAGGCATAAAGGCCCCGTCCTGTTCCGATGAAAAAAGCCCTTTGTGATCAGGCTTCAGTTTCTTCAATATTACTTAAAGAAACTCCTTCGCATTAAATTTTCTATAGGAAAGCAATACAGAATTTACCGCATTCCTTAAGTAAGATTTTTTCCTTAAATCTGATAATGCTTTTAGATGGAAAATTTAACTCAAGAATATTTTCATGTTGAGGAGTTTCCTGAAGTTAAGGAATGTTGATGGAATCAGAGCCAGAATCTAGGATAAAATCTATCATTGCTAACATTTTGGTATTGCACTGAGAACGATTGTGTCCCAAATTTAAAGTCTTAGAAAAGTATATTTAATTACCTCTTTTTGAAAAAATTCTTCCTTCAAAGAGCATAGTTGAAGCTGTGCTTTTCATTTGATTAATTTGAGTTATGAAATTGGCAAGTGTGAATACATTTTTCAAGATGCTTCATTTTGTCGCCTTTAAAAGCAGTAATGTTTCAACTAGAGACATTTTTTTTTTTTTTTTCAAAACATTATTTCATTTGTTTTCGCAAGATTAGATATACAGAAAAAAACATTTTTATAACAATGTACAAACAAAGCACATTTGATGTGGAGGACAGGTCATGAGACTTTTGAAACATGATTTTTTTAAATCTGCATAAATTTCTTAACTTTTCAACATTTTTCGTGTTCATTATTTCTGAAAATTTAATAACATTATAATTATTATTGAGAGTTATAAGTTGTTTTCAATGTAATAAAATGTGATAAATGTAAAAAAAATCATTTGTTTTTTGTCCACATGTGTAAAAAACTTCTTTAAGGTACAATATATATATTGCATGATAATGTACTTAACTCCGACCAGCTGAAGTGAATTACCGGCAGCATATAAATGATATTGATCATTACAAATTTTACAACAATGTACTTTTTTTTGTCTGCCGTTCATTATTTCTCATAATCAAACCCATACAGACATGGAAAGTTCTTGAATTTCAGCCCTTGCCTGGAAAAGTTGCGAAATTTGTTGTCATACATTTTGTCTTTGAAAATCTTGGAATTTTAAGTTATTAGTGCCTGGAATTTATATAATTGATGTTGAAATAAACTAAGGACACAAAATCAAATCTTTTTGAATGTTGCAACAACATGAGATATAACCCTTATCTTTGTTGTAATTGCTATGTACGCTGATTCTTGTTTGTACTATTACAACATGGTTACTTTAAAATAAGACTATGTTTTTGTACTATGGTTTATAATTGTCGTTTAACACTCTCCTAAAATCTCGAATAGTCCTTGAGTACAGAGACCTATATACTATTAGTATATATGTCTCTGTTGAGTGTAATGACTTTTGGTTTTGTTTTTGTTTAATGTCCTATTAACAGCCAGTTTCATTTCAAGACGTGCCAGGTTTTGGAGGTGGAGGAAAGCCGGAGTACCCGGAGAAAAACCACCGGCCTACGGTCAGTACCTGGCAACTGCCCCACGTAGGTTTCGAACTCGCAACCCAGAGGTGGAGGGCTAGTGTTATAGTGTCGGGACACCTTAACCACTCGGCCACCGCGGCCCCTGAGTGTAATGACAGAAAGTCCTAAAAAAGTTTTATGAAAGAAGGTTTATGCAACAAAGTCTTTGTGAACCATAATATATAAACAGTACTAGAAAATACAATAGGATACAGTAAGACTAGTAGTTTTGGTAGTAGTTGAAATAACAACCATGAACCCTTTGGCTGGTGTGGGCCGAAGGCGGTGGCTAGCGTGACATGTACAAAGCCATGCTCTTTGATGGAACGCTATGTGACCAACGGCCAAGACATTTGAAAATATCCCGTAAATGCTGTGTATGCAAATGCTGAAGTGTAAATGAACGTATCGTCCCAAAATAATTCTATATGGATACAATAAAGGAACAGGTGGACGACATTGCATAGATACATGATGCATTATCGTCCAGGAAATGATTGATATAATAAATACGTTGTGTGTATTGTTTTCAGTATATATAACATTATCCTTGTTGACCAGACAGAAACTCAAGTCAAATTTGTGATTAAATACAGTAGAATTTGGTTGAAAAATCCTGACATATGATTGTGGTGAATAAGGATGAGCAAATATTGGTTCTAAATTAACATCCATGTTGATGAAATCGGTTGCCCATGCCAAATCTGTGATCGAAAAAATATTTGAAAATCCTGATATTGAAATTGGGTTATCTCCCTTTATACATCTATTTTGGTATCTCAATTATAATGGACACCACACAACGAAGATTAAATAATTTAAGGTCAGGGAAGAGAGAAAAAGTCTCGCATAAACCCAATAAGGTGGATTCAATTAATTTATGGATGCCAAGTCCCTCTAGGATCTCGTCTGTAGGTTCAGCTTATAGTCACTAGTTTTGTCCGCTATTTTGAAAATTACGGGAAAAATGAAAAGACAGGCATTGGACTTGGGTTATCAAAATATTAAGAGGAGAAAGAAGGGGAAAGTAGAGAAACATTCCGTCTATCATTGAACCAATAAAATCATTCATTGGTGGGCGCCCTCTGGAATATCTTGTTCTTAGTGGTACTGTTAATCATTTTGTTATGGCACTATGATATTTAATTGTGACAGATAGTGAGATGCCTGTGCTTAAATTAGGCCTACTTATTGGCTGTTTCTTAACCGATACCTATGCTTCATTTAGTTACTGAAGTGAGACTATGGCGTTACTTTTAGTCTTTTCTCTAAATTGGTCGTTAACATTTCACTTTTAAAGATTTGCGTATAGATCGGTTGCTTAATAAGTTCAATTTTAACCAAACTTGTTCTATAGTTAGATCACATAGTGAACATCTCAACATAGCCTTCATTTACAGAATATCGTCCGGAATGTATGGTCCATAGACACTGGAAATTGGGAATACTGGAATCTGGACTTAAATATTTTGTTTTTAGCTCAGTTTCTCCGAAAGTATCAGTGTTTCAACCAAACATGTAAATATAGTTGCATTGTAGTTTTGACATCTCGACATACCTTACATTACACATTACATTTTTTTTTCTGTTGTATTTTTAGGTAAAAACGTTGAGAAATTGATCTGTAATAGTTATTGCTTCTACAGTTGATTTACAGATTAGCTTATAGCCAAATTGGAATTAATTCTATAATGATTTTTTTTTTTTAATTAGAAATTTTAGTAAATTTTGGAGTTTGCTTAAAACTTAATATACTGACAAAGCAGGACAGGTGAGATATGTAATTACGTGTAATTCTTGTTTTACTTCATTGGTTAAACTACAAGGATTTTACAAAAGACAAACAACATACTGGAACCTTTCTACACAGACAGTAAAGTCAAAATTAAATAGCTGCACCATACATTTGTTTCGTCCCTCTAGGAGGGTTCGTCAGTGATGCTAGGCTTGAAGTGTTGATACGAGAGAGCGGCAGAAGAAATCCAAAACATGTCGAAAGATAAATAAAATAAGATCAAGTTTACTGTGGAGGAAGGGGCTCCGGTAGATAGAAACATAATAAGTTAACAGTTTCAATTTATCTTGCAACATTTGAAATCTAAATAAAGACCAAGTTAACTTGAATCACTGACTTGTTTTTGTAAATCACAAATATCTCGCTTTCCTAATATTTTTCCGTTAAGTATACTATATTCTTGTTTGAACATCCAATAGCGACAGTTTGCCTATTGGTTATTCAGAATGAATCCTTTAAAGTTTTGTAATTAGCCACGTTACCTTGAAAGTAGGTCATGGTCATCTATTTGAACAAAATGGAGTCCTATCTTCTATCATACTACTTGCACATTATCATGACTTTATGCTTCCTGGTTTTGAGATAATCACTCAAAAACAGATGAGAGATACAGGCCCATTCGGTCTCTTGTTGAGAAAGAGACATTGAAGGAAACAATAACGGACGATGGACGCCGTACAAAATGCTTTAGTCTTCGCTAGCCAGTGGCTGATCAGCCTAATCGTGGATCGTAACCCTTGGCTAGCGAAATGTCCGATGTACTACTCCATCCAAAACAAGAGCATCGCAGCATGCGTTACAAGTGCAATGAATGCTAAGTCCTAAACACGTCAACATGATGAAAAATCTCAATTATTTCCAAAAATTGAATCCATCACCATTGAAGACACCAAAATATCATTCATGATAAATGGGGAAATAGGACGCTATATGAGAATTGATCATGGATGTCTATAGAAATTGTTAACGTAATGTTTTTTGTTAACCCAAATTTTGACACAGTATTTCCATTTGGACTCGGGATTCAAAGGCTGAAAGTCATGAACTCGTATCTTGAGATTTTAATCCAACAGTCTACTTCAAGGTCACGGATATGGCCACGGCAGAAAACCTTAAAATTCTGATAAGTTTAAGTTTTATAGTTTGCAAAAGATTCACATTGACAAAGTTGACCTTGACATTATCAGAATCCAGAGACGAGCGGCAAAGGGTTCATAATAGCATTGACAAACATCTGTGTGAAGTTAGCTCAACATACGACATATGACATTCAACATTCAAAATGTCGAGCCGCTGAGAATTCAATATCTGAATGTCGTATGTCGTATGCCAAGCCGCTGAAAATTCAAAAGTTCCCTCGTTGGCTAGTAAAAACACAAGATATGAATTTTTTGAATGTTGAATGTCGTATGTTGAGCTAACTTCACACAGCCTTGACAAACACCAAAATGTTTTTCCCCCTGTCTTACACGGTCCGATAATAAATAGTCTGTGATATTTGGTTAGGAACGAAGGTCGATTTCGTTCTTCATTGTAGCGACCTGGAGGTAAGTCCTTATTAAATCTATTTACGGCAATTAGAGAGACTTAGAATCGATTCCCAAACCACGATCCACCTATATATACGCATGGAAATGTATATAAGGTCAAAATAAAAAAAATATAGATGGCTTGGCGTAACCGCCGGACCACGAATAAATGCACCGACTAAATGTTTTTTAGTAAAACAATAATGATATCCATATTCTGGTTTGTTTTCGTATAAAAGGTTGAAAATCCGTTTTCAGAACAGAATGAAAAAAAAATGTCAGCCCTACCTACATGTACCTACTCGTATATGTCGGGTTACATCAAACCCAAGATATTCTTAAGGGTGACCTAAGGCATTCAGAGAAACCTGGCACATATGACTAAACCACGGTCCACACACAGGGGCATGTCTAGTCTTATATTAAGAAATCGCCAGAAATACCTATAAGATTCAATATATAGGTATTCTGGCTATTTTTTTTTTAATATAAGACTAGACATGCCGAGGTATTTCTCGTTATTTTTTTATATAAGACTAGACATGCCGAGGTATTTCTCGTTATTTTTAATATAAGACTAGACATGCCGAGGTACTTCTCGTTATTTTTTATATAAGACTAGACATGCCCCTGTGGTCCACATGCATGTATATGTATCGCACGGAATTTATCAAGTCCCTGTGATGTACCATATAAATTTAGAATATGTGCCAAGTCCCCGTGCCAACATAACTCAACATCCGTTTATCAGTAATTGTAAACAACATCACGGACACAATGGGGCGAGATATCTACGAGTGGTCTTAAACCAGAGAGAACTACGTCATCCTTCCTCAGAGGACATTAATAACGTGTATACAGATACCTTGGGTTAGGATTGTTAAACTGTTAATTATAATCACCTTTAAAATGTATTGACATAATGTAATGAACTCGCTAAAATTACTCTCCTGGATCACAGGTGCCCGACTCGTTTTATAAAATAATAACATATAGTACATATAGAATATGTACTGTTATATGTTATTATTTTATAAAATGTATATGTACTGTTATATGTTATTATTTTATAAAACGAGTCGGGCACCTGTGCCTGGATTTGTACGAGACGTCGGAACTAAAGAATGCAGAATTCTCAGATCGGTGTTCTTTCGGAATGATACTTATATGATCCACTCTAAAACACATAAACTTGGCACCAATTCCTAACCTATAGTCCATATGTAATATGGATCATGGATTGGGGATTTTTACGAATCCCTTCCATTGGAACTTGTGTATGGTTCTCTACGCTTCTTGGAACAGGCGTTTTTTTTTTCATTTCCAGTTTTGTAGTCGTCTTTAATGCAGCATTAAAATTTCATTGACTCTGATTTATGCGTTTCATCTTCATGAATTTTCCCATTAAAACATAATAATCAAGACGAGATAAACATAAGTAAACATTCATTTTATACGAAATGTTGATACAAAGTTATGAAAATAATTTCATCAATCAGTCATGCTCGGTGGACTTATGATTTAGGAGGAATTTGAGTATAAAATGAAAACCGAGGTGAAAACAAAGGAACTTGACATATTTCTAACCAACGTTCCATATACATGTACTTATAGTATATACAGTAACATGGACCAAAGGTTGGGTATTTGTGACGAGTACCTGTGTGGGAAAGGTGTGTCATATCCATTACACTGATCCCCATCATCTAGTGAGATGACAGGGTCTCCACATGTATACATAATATAAAGCTGAGCAAAATTCTGACGAATACTTTTGTTTTAAAATTGTAATGTGATCGGCAGCCTGATGATGTCATAAATAGCAATGTAACGTGTGTTTTGATTGGACACATATATGCTCTTATCATCGTGGCTCCCCTGATCAAAGGCGGTACCGTCCCGTCTTGTCTTCCGCAACATCATGTTATGATCACCACACGTGGTTCACGTCATGATGTCCCCGTCACCACACGTGGTTCACGTCATGATGTCCCTGTCACTACACGTGCTTCACTTCATGATGTCCCCGTCACTACACGTGCTTCACTTAGATGTCCCCGTCACTACACGTGCTTCACTTAGATGTCCCCGTCACCACACGTGGTTCACGTCATGATGTCCCCGTCACCACACGTCGTACCCGTCATGGTGTCTCCCTTCACCACACGTCGTACCCGTCATGGTGTATCCCTTCACCACACGTCGTACCCGTCATGATGTTACCCGACACCACATGTGGTTCTCGTCATGTTTTCCGTCACCACATCCGGTACACGTCATAATAATGTTACCTGACACCGCATGTGGCCCCAATCATGATTTTCCCAGGCACAACACGTGGTCCCCGTCATGTCCCCCGTCACCACACGTGGTCCCCGTCATGTCCCTGTCACCACACGTGGTCCCCGTCATGTCTCCCGTCACCACATGTGGTACCTGTCATGATCTCTCCCGTTTTCACGCGTGCTACATGTCATAGTGTCTCGTTACCACATGGTGTGGTTTAACGTCCTATCATCAGCTATTACCATTTGTATTCTCTTCTGTGCAAGATGCATGCATGAGGCGAATATGCGTGTGTCTATTGGAGGCTGCGATATGTTCCTGTCTGTTGCCTTTTTATAGTGCTACCTCACTGAACCATACAGCTGAAGACACCAAGGAGGACAACTCGCCCAATCATATTATTCTGACAACAGGCGAATCAGTCGTTCCACTCCCAAAAGGCTGCACACTAAGCATGAGTAGTAATTACCATTTTCATAGACTCTGGTATGTCTCAGCTACAAGAGACACTCATAATGTCTTTCGTCACCACAAGTGACATCGTCATGATGTCTCCTGTCAAAACAAGCGAAACACGTCACGATGTCCCCGTCACCACATGTGGTACCCGTTAGGAGTTCCCCTTGTCAGGGAAGATGGTGTTGATATCCTTACAAGGTACATGAATGGTGGCTACATAATGCTAACGAGATAGAATAGTATATACAGCAAAAATAGATACATAGTATAAACAGGTCGACTTAGGGAGCATACTTGTATACTCGAATCATCCCGTTCTCGAATCCCGTCCAAAGATCGCCATTCCCTTGTATAGAAATTGCAGATGGCGCCACTGTGGCGACTAGAAGGTTGCGACACAGATGACCGTGCGAGTCGAGCAACATGACGGACATGCTAGCCCTATCAGAAATCAGGATGTTTTGTCCAGAATCAAAACAGACATCTGACGGATGAAACGGGGCTTTACCTTTGAAGTTTAGTTTGAATTTCATATCGGCGTCCAGAATCACCACCGAGTTGTCTCCCTTGCTGTCCAAACTGACGACAGCTATTTCCCGTGATTCGTCACAACCTCGGACTTTAGTAGGGATAGAAAACAGCAGGTTCCCGTCGTTGTCACGAACCGCCCGATCTAGAACCTCACCTTTCGGACTGTAGCGGACTAACTTCCCCCTCATACGGAAGACGCCTTCCACTAGACCAACGACGATATCCCCGTCCTTGAACACATACAAACTGTAGGCCGTCGCGTGAACGCCGATGAAAAATCGATCGATTTTGACGTCATGTGACATTACCTGCGTTATAATGCCGTCACGACACGCTACCCAAACGCTGTCATCTGCTCCAGGACAGATGTCCATGATCTGATTCATGAAGTACGTACAAATCTTGACGCTCTTCACCGAATCTCCCTCTTTGTTTGTGAGACATAACTCTTTGTTGCCATCGCAACCAATCCATGCTTGCTCACCAACCAGACAAATTGTTCTCACCTCGCGGGATATGTGTTCGAACTCGCTTATCGTCACCGAGCGTTGCATAGCACCAAACAGGCGTGTCATCTCTACCACATTGACCTCCTCCGGGGTAAACCAGAGTGCTGCCACCACCGGGACTGCTGTGTTTGTCTCGGTGTTCGAAAGAACGGAAATCGCTCCTTCGTTTTGTAACAGTTCCCTTAGTTTACACGAGGAGACGATAGTTTTTACTTTAGAAATCGAATCGAGAAGCTCTGCATGTTCTCTTGTGATGCTGTCTTCATACATTTTCAACATATCATCCTTCCTTTTTTGGAATTCCGCACATTCAACTAAACGCTTTTCACAGATTGTATCAATACTTTTCTTCAGTTCACTTGCTCGTGTCCGAATATTTTGGGAAACGTCATCACAGTGTGTTGAAAGCAGCTCACGTTTTCTCCTCACCTGATTGAGATGGACTTCCAGTTTTGGGATGGCAAGTACCTCAGCGTCTCTTAAAAGACAGCAAATTGTTTGCTTCCGACGTTCCGCGACTTCTTCTAGATTACACAAAGTATGTCCAAAACATGTGGAGTTCATACATTGAATGCAAACGAGTCTGTCGTCACACGTTTCGCACGCGGCGATTACGTCATAGTCGTCATGGAAACTACATGGGATTTTCGGATTACCAAAATCTTCTGTCTTTAGGTCACACAGGGGCGAACTCATTGGTTTCTTGAACGATTGTTCAACACAGAGTTTATTTTAATGCCAGCTCTGTTGTAATCTTGAAACATATCACTTAATACATTGTTCGGTTCGTTATTATTTTTGGTAGAGTTGACAATAATATGACTTTTGTCCAATCCTCTTGTAAGTGTTTTGTCAAACACATGTAGATATGTTTTAAACTAAAAGTCTTACCAGTGATGCTGCACACCACTTCAAACTAACGGGATTGTTAGACGGTGTCAGTTCCTGGTGTGTCCATGTGTTTGATAAAGCTTTAGGATTTTTGATCACAATGGTAACTCCAGATCTCACACAATAGGTGTACAGATGGTACAGTAGTTACCAAGTTCGGTAAAACATTAATCCACGTACGAGTTCGGCAAAATATATACCCATACATAGAGTGGTAAAATGATAAATCCTTCATATCACTATATTTTAACCCGGACGAATATACGTCACGGCACGTGCTCTGATAACGGTCACTCCTCATTGATATGACTACCATAGATGGTTATTGTCTTCGTATGTATTATTTGTCATCTGTCTTTTATCTTAACCAATGCGTCATAGTGATGTTTGTAATGACCCAAACTCAACATATGATCTACATAAACCCTACATATAAATTAAAATCATATACATATATAGAAACTACATTAATCTACATATAATCTATAAATAATAGACATATAATCTACGTTTAATCCACAAATAATCTACGTATAATGTACATTCAATTAAAAAATAATCTAAATATAATATGCATTTAATCCACAAATAATCCAAATTTGATCTACATTATTCTACATATAATCTACATAAAATCTACGTTAATATACATATAACTTATATTAAATCTACATTAATCTACATATATCTGATATACTCTACGTTAATCTACATATAATCTACATGTACATGAATCAACAAAGAATTGACATACAATCTGCATGTTATCTTCAAATAATCTGCATATAATCTGCATTGATTTATGCTCTACATATAATCTACATATAATATACATATAATCTACATATAATCTACATAAAATCTACATAAAATCTACATATAATCTACATAAAATCTACATATAATCTACATAAAATCTACATATAATCTACATAAAATCTACATATAATCTACATAAAATCTACATAAAATCTTCATATAAAATACAAATAAATTATATACAATATGCATGTTATCTACAAAAAAATCTACATAAAATCTACATTAATCTATATATATGATTTACATTTATCTATATAATCTACATACAATCTACATTTGTTTGTTTGTTTGTTTCTTTTTGTTTAACGTCATATTAACAGCTAGGGTCATTGAAGGACGTGCCAGGTTTTGTAGGTGGAGGAAAGCCGGAGTACCCGGAAAAAAATCACCGACCCACGGTCTTACAAATAATCTACACATTATCAATATAAAATTTATATTAATCTACATATGATCATTTCATTGAATCTACATTTTAATCTACATTTAGTTCACATATAATCTATATACATTTAATGCAATCTATATATAATCTACATGATATATAATCTACATGATATATAATCTATATATAATCTATATATATCTATATATAATCTATATATAATCTACATGATATATAATCTATATATAATCTACATGATATATAATCTACATGATATATAATCTATATATAATCTACATGATATATAATCTATATATAATCTACATGATATATAATCTATATATAATCTACATGATATATAATCTACATGATATATAATCTACATGATATATAATCTATATATAATCTACATGATATATAATCTACATGATATATAATCTAAATATAATCTATATATAATCTACATGATATATAATCTATATATAATCTATATATAATCTACATGATATATAATCTATATATAATCTATATATAATCTATATATAATCTACATGATATATAATCTATATATAATCTACATGATATATAATCTACATGATATATAATCTACATGATATATAATCTATATATAATCTACATGACATATAATCTACATGATATATAATCTACATGATATATAATATATATATAATCTACATGATATATAATCTATATATAATCTATATATAATCTACATGATATATAATCTATATATAATCTATATATAATCTATATATAATCTACATGATATATAATCTATATATAATCTACATATAATCTACATGATATGTAATCTATATATAATATATATATAATCTACATGATATATAATCTACATGGTATATAATCTATATATAATCTATATATAATCTACATGATATATAATCTATATATAATCTACATGATATATAATCTATATATAATCTACATGATATATAATCTATATATAATCTATATATAATCTATATATAATCTACATGATATATAATCTATATATAATCTACATGATATATAATCTACATGATATATAATCTATATATAATCTACATGATATATAATCTACATGATATATAATCTATATATAATCTACATGATATATAATCTACATGATATATAATCTACATGATATATAATCTATATATAATCTATATATAATCTACATGATATATAATCTATATATAATCTACATGATATATAATCTATATATAATCTACATGATATATAATATATATATAATCTATATATAATCTATATATAATCTACATGATATATAATCTATATATAATCTACATGATATATAATCTATATATAATCTACATGATATATAATCTACATGATATATAATCTATATATAATCTATATATAATCTACATGATATATAATCTACATGATATATAATATATATATAATCTACATGATATATAATCTATATATAATCTATATATAATCTACATGATATATAATCTATATATAATCTACATGATATATAATCTATATATAATCTACATGATATATAATCTACATGATATATAATCTACATGATATATAATCTATATATAATCTACATGACATATAATCTACATGATATATAATCTACATGATATATAATATATATATAATCTACATGATATATAATCTATATATAATCTATATATAATCTACATGATATATAATCTATATATAATCTATATATAATCTATATATAATCTACATGATATATAATCTATATATAATCTACATATAATCTACATGATATATAATCTATATATAATATATATATAATCTACATGATATATAATCTACATGGTATATAATCTATATATAATCTACATGATATATAATCTATATATAATCTACATGATATATAATCTATATATAATCTACATGATATATAATCTATATATAATCTATATATAATCTATATATAATCTACATGATATATAATCTATATATAATCTACATGATATATAATCTACATGATATATAATCTATATATAATCTACATGATATATAATCTACATGATATATAATCTATATATAATCTACATGATATATAATCTACATGATATATAATCTACATGATATATAATCTATATATAATCTATATATAATCTACATGATATATAATCTATATATAATCTACATGATATATAATCTATATATAATCTACATGATATATAATATATATATAATCTATATATAATCTATATATAATCTACATGATATATAATCTATATATAATCTACATGATATATAATCTATATATAATCTACATGATATATAATCTACATGATATATAATCTATATATAATCTATATATAATCTACATGATATATAATCTACATGATATATAATATATATATAATCTACATGATATATAATCTATATATAATCTATATATAATCTACATGATATATAATATATATATAATCTACATGATATATAATCTATATATAATCTATATATAATCTATATATAATCTACATGATATATAATCTATATATAATCTATATATAATATATATATAATCTACATGATATATAATCTATATATAATCTATATATAATCTATATATAATCTACATGATATATAATCTATATATAATCTATATATAATCTACATGATATATAATATATATATAATCTACATGATATATAATCTATATATAATCTATATATAATCTATATATAATATATATATAATCTACATGATATATAATCTATATATAATCTATATATAATCTATATATAATCTACATGATATATAATATATATATAATCTATATATAATCTATATATAATCTACATGATATATAATCTATATATAATCTACATGATATATAATCTACATGATATATAATATATATATAATCTATATATAATCTATATATAATCTACATGATATATAATCTATATATAATCTACATGATATATAATCTATATATAATCTATATATAATCTACATGATATATAATCTACATGATATATAATATATATATAATCTACATGATATATAATCTATATATAATCTACATGATATATAATCTATATATAATCTATATATATCTATATATAATCTATATATAATCTACATGATATGTAATCTATATATAATCTATATATAATCTACATATAATCTGCTGCACATTTGTATATTGTTCCGAGTAGTGTCGTTTTTATCATTAATCAGAAGATCTCGTTGTCTCGAGTTAGATGGACTCCGGAATGTTACATGTCATATCTATCCCATGAACCAGGTATAGATTTCTTATCCACGGTCCATATACTATAAGACTCTATCACATGTGGTCATGTAGGATAGGGATATTCCACCCGAGGGGTCACAAAATGTGGTAAAACCCGAGGCTCCGCCGAGGGTTTTACCACATTTTGTGACCCAGAGGGTGAAATATCCCTATCCTTCATGAACCACATATGATTGAGTATTTTTTTCTCATTCTGTCGATAGCTTTCTCAGATAGACGCCAATTTTTCTCAATCCAAACTTTTTTCTACTGCATATAATAAAAAAAGACAGCGCCAATCGATTTACCATACCCCATATATGCAAACGTTGTTTGCTGTTCTAAAAACGAAGGAAACCATTCATTTCCACAGTCTTACGTTGTTTCAGCAGCCCTGTCATTGCAAGCGAAGCCAAATGACTTGATGTCGGCCAAGCTAGTGTGTCCTTTCGCGTGAAAATATAGTTCCATGTTTTATTAATAAAAAACAATAAAAGAACGTGTTTTTTACAGAATTTATATCATAAATAAAAAAAATATTATCTGATTACATATCTTAATTCAATGTATTGTTGAAATGTTTAAATCATGTAGATCTACTTTCGGTTCGGCGACCTACTTTTGTATCATTGCGCGCGCGGGGCTATCCTACACCGGAAGCGAGGTAATACACACACAGCAAGCATGGGTGTATTTACCTGGACAGACCAGTATGATACCGGTAGGGATGAGAGAAAGTATATGTATGCTATATCTGGTGTAATACATGGGACGAGGGTCGTAAAATTGTGCCAAATCCCTGTGATAGCTATTAAAGAACGGCACCATCTTTAAAATTTTAGTTTTTTTGTAAATTGGTATGTTAATGGATAAAGTCACATATCAAATAATGTTTTATGAACAAACTTATAAATTCATTGATGAACTTAATATGTAGAAATGCTAAAACGGACGAACTGAACCAAAAGAGAGAGAGCATAGGTTATTTTTTTCAAAGTTTAAAACAGCCATGGTCATTTTGAGGCGGGATCTCCTTGTAGTAGTTGGTGACTACCTCACCGAACAGCATACGGTAGGCCCTTTGCATGCCATCCTGAACAATTAGGGTGTCTTGCCCACCAGGACACAACCATGACCGCACAGACTGAGACGAGAGGGGGCGTTGGACCGCGCACCTCGGATCTTCCCCTGAGGTTACGGGCCGGTGTAACGTTGAAAATTGACCCCCGTGAAAAATTCGGTTCCATTTATTTTCAACGTTGGGGAGGCCACATGACCCTGCCGCTCAGTAGGTCCGGGCAGCGGGCCGCCCGTCCTCCCGCCTGCCCGCTGGGCAAATCGGATGAACAAGATTCATTTGTATTAATGGCGGGACTGATTGATAACGTTGATTTTATGTGATTTTACTATGTATATGAATATGATTGGTTAAGTTGTCTTTAAAAGGACAAATCACTTACTTTTATATTATATGCAGCATATATCGAAAAATAATATTACAAAACAGTATTATCATTTACAACCTAATTTCCTTGGGTGAATAAACTGTAAAAACACAGTTATCAAATAGAAGACAACTCAAACAAATAACAACAAACACAAATTACACATTTTATGTTGGGTTTATTTTTTGCTAACTGTTATGATTATGTGGCAAATGATGGCCAATGACTTCAACCACGCTAGCTAATGAAGTTGGGGAGGAAACTGGGAGCAGAAAATCCCCCCCCCCCCCCCCCCCCCAAAAAAAAAACCAAACAAACAATATCAGATACTAACCAATACTAGATTCTATTTGATATCTTTTGAAATCAAATTTTAAGTCAAAGTTCAAAATACATGTACATTGTGATGTAGCAGCAATCTGTTGTGCAGGAGAAACTCAGCTACCTCATGGTCTGTGGTCGAAGTCTTGACGTTTCCTTAGTGAACCCTGCGAACATACAATGGAAAAAACCACAGCAGACCCAGATTTCCATCTAAATTGGGAGGGTGAGAGGGCATTTGTATCTCACACGCTACCGCTAGCAATGGCTACCAAAGATCAGGAACTGCCAAGGGCGATAACTCTAATTGCAAATATGGAAATAAACTACAAAACCAAGGGAATTAACCGTACAGGATAAATCAAACTATATTGCTACCTAACAACAACTTAGTTTAAACAATATTTTATTCAATATCTACATGTCATATATATGATACATAATAATAAAAGGATTCAGAAAAAAGTATGAAAATACTTATTTATTAAATAACAGATTGGTGGGTGACAACACTGTATAGCCATTTATTAGTCAAATAGTATAACTTAAAAACAAAACTATTTGAGAGAGAGAGAGAGAGAGAGGGAGAGAGAGAGAGAGAGAGAGAGAGAGAGAGAGAGAGAGAGCGCGCGCGAGAGAAAGAGGGAGGGGGGGGGGGGGAGAGAGAGAGGAGGGGGGGAGGGGGGAGAGAGATGTAATGGGACCTAGTGATACTATAGGTACTACATAATCATAATGACATAATAAAACATAGTAGGATGTGATCAATAAGAAAACCTGATCATTCCGGCAAAACTTCCATCGGTGAACAATTAACCGAGAGTCCGCGGTAGCGTGGTTACAATACTACGGAATATGGTGACGCTCACCGTGCAGTTCTGACGTCATTTCTAGAGCTGCTAGGAGTTTCGGATGTTTTTGTGCACCTCCATTGGGAGGTGATCAACAGGAAAACCTGCTCATTCCGGAAAAACTACCATCGGTGAACAATTAACCGCGCGTGCGCGGTAGCGTGGTTGCAATACTACGGAATATGGTGACGTTCACCGTGCAGTTCTCACGTCATTTCTAGAGCTGCTAGGAGGTTCGAATCTTTTTGAGCACCTCAAGTGGGATATGATAAACAAGAAAACCTGCTCATTCCGGCAAAACTAGCATCGGTGAACAATAAACCGAGCGTCCGCGGAAGCGTGGTTACAATACTACGGAATATGGTGACGCTCACCGTGCAGTTCTGAAGTCATTTCTAGAGCTGCTATGAGGTTCGGATCTTTTTGGGCACCTCCAGTGGGATGTGATAACCAGGAAAACCTGCTCATTGCGGCAAAACTTCCATCGGTGAACAATTAACCGCGCGTCCGCGGTAGCGTGGTTACAATACTACGGAATATGGTAACGCTCACCTTGCAGTTCTGAAGTCATTTCTAGAGCTGCTAGGAGGTTCGGATCTTTTTGGGCACCTCCAATGGGATGTGATCAACAGGAAAACCTGCTCATTACGGCAAAACTTCCATCGGTGAACAATTAACCACGCGTCCGCGGTAGCGTGGTTACAATACTACGGAATCTGGTGACGCTCACCGTGCAGTTCTGAAGTCATTTCTAGAGCTGCTAGGAGGTTCGGATGTTTTTGGGCACCTCCAGTGGGATGTGATAACCAGGAAAACCTGCTCATTGCGGCAAAACTTCCATCGGTGAACAATTAACCGCGCGTCCGCGGTAGCGTGGTTACAATACTACGGAATATGGTAACGCTCACCTTGCAGTTCTGAAGTCATTTCTAGAGCTGCTAGGAGGTTCGGATCTTTTTGGGCACCTCCAATGGGATGTGATCAACAGGAAAACCTGCTCATTACGGCAAAACTTCCATCGGTGAACAATTAACCGCGCGTTCGCGGTAGCGTGGTTACAATACTACGGAATATGGTGACGCTCACCGTGCAGTTCTGACGTCATTTCTAGAGCTGCTAGGAGGTTCGGATGTTTTTGGGCACCTCCAGTGGGATGTGATAACCAGGAAAACCTGCTCATTCCGGCAAAACTACCATCGGTCAACAATTAACCGCGCGTCCGCGGTAGCGTGGTTACAATACTACGGAATATGGTGACGCTCACCGTGCAGTTCTGACGTCATTTCTAGAGCAGCTAGGAGGTTCGGATGTTTTTGGGCACCTCCAGTGGGATGTGATCAACAGGAAAACCTGCTCATTCCGGCAAAACTTCCATCGGTGAACAATTAACCGCCCGTCCGCTTGAACGTGGTTACAATACTACGGTGTGGTTACAATACTACGGAATATTGTGACGCTCACCGTGCATTTCTGAAGTCATTTCTAGAGCTGCTAGGAGGTTCGGATCTTTTTGGTCACCTCCACTGGGATTTGATCAACAAGAAAACCTGCTCATTCCGGCAAAACTTCCATCGGTGAACAATTTACCGCCCGTCCGTGTGAGCGTGGTTATAATACTACGGTGTGGTTACAATAGTACAGAATATTGTGAGGATAACCGTGCAGTTCTGAAGTCATTTCTAGAGCTGCTAAGAGGTTCGGATGTTATTGGGCACCTCCAGTGGGATGTGATCAACAGGAAATCCTGCTCATTCCGGCAAAAGTTCCATCAGTGAACAATTAACTGCGCGTCCGCGATAGCATGGTTACAATACTACGGAATATGGTGACGCTCACCGTGCAGTTCTGAAGTCATTTCTAGAGCTGCTAGGAGGTTCGGATCTTTTTGGGCACCTCCAGTGGGATGTGATCAACAGGATAACATGCTCATTCCGGCAAAACTTCCATCGGTAAACAATTAACCGCGCGTCCGCGGTAACGTGGTTGCAATACTACGGAATATGGTGACGCTGACCGTGCAGTTCAGACGTCATTTCCAGAGCTGCTAGGAGGTTCGGATCTTTTTGGGCACCTCCAGTGGGATGTGATCAACAGGATAACCTGCTCATTCCGGCAAAACTTCCATCGGTAAACAATTAACCGCGCGTCCGCGGTAGCGTGGTTACAATACTACGGAATATGGTGACGCTGACCGTGCAGTTCAGACGTCATTTCCAGAGCTGCTAGGAGGTTCGGATCTTTTTGGGCACCTCCAGTGGGATGTGATCAACAGGAAATCCTGCTCATTCCGGCAAAAGTTCCATCGGTGAACAATTAACTGCGCGTCCGCGATAGCATGGTTACAATACTACGGAATATGGTGACGCTCACTGTGCAGTTCTGACGTCATTTCTAGAGCTGCTAGGAGGTTCGGATGTTTTTGTGCACCTCCAGTGGTATGTGATCAACAAGAAAACTTGCTGATTGCGGCAAAACTTCCATCGGTGAACAATTAACCGCCCGTCCGTGTGAGTGTGCTTACAATACTATGGAATATGGTGACGCTCACCGTGCAGTTCTGACGTCATTTCTAAAGCTGCTAGGAAGTTCGGATCTTTTTGGGCACCTCCATTGGGATGTGATCAACAGGAAAACCTGCTCATTCCGGCAAAACTTCCATCGGTGAACAATTAACCGCCCGTCCGCGTGAGCGTGGTTACAAAACTACGGTGTGGTTACAATACTACGGAACATGGTGACGCTCACCGTGCAGTTCTGGAGTCATTTCTAGAGCTGCTAGGAGGTTCGGATCTTTTTGGGCACCTCCAGTGGGATGTGATCAACAGGATAACCTGCTCATTCCGGCAAAACTTCCATCGGTAATCAATTAACCGCGCGTCCGCAGTAGCGTGGTTACAATACTACGGAATATGGTGACGCTGACCGTGCAGTTCAGACGTCATTTCCAGAGCTGCTAGGAGGTTCGGATCTTTTTGGGCACCTCCAGTGGGATGTGATCAACAGGAAATCCTGCTCATTCCGGCAAAACTTCCATCGGTGAACAATTAACCGCGCGTGCGCGGTAGCGTGGTTGCAATACTACGGAATATGGTGACGCTCACCGTGCAGTTCTGACGTCATTTCTAGAGCTGCTAGGAGGTTCGAATCTTTTTGAGCACCTCAAGTGGGATGTGATCAACAAGAAAACCTGCTCATTCCGGCAAAACTAGCATCGGTGAACAATAAACCGAGCGTCCGCGGAAGCGTGGTTACAATACTACGGAATATGGTGACGCTCACCGTGCAGTTCTGAAGTCATTTCTAGAGCTGCTATGAGGTTCGGATCTTTTTGGGCACCTCCAGTGGGATGTGATAACCAGGAAAACCTGCTCATTGCGGCAAAACTTCCATCGGTGAACAATTAACCGCGCGTCCGCGGTAGCGTGGTTACAATACTACGGAATATGGTGACGCTGACCGTGCAGTTCAGACGTCATTTCCAGAGCTGCTAGGAGGTTCGGATCTTTTTGGGCACCTCCAGTGGGATGTGATCAACAGGAAATCCTGCTCATTCCGGCAAAAGTTCCATCGGTGAACAATTAACTGCGCGTCCGCGATAGCATGGTTACAATACTACGGAATATGGTGACGCTCACTGTGCAGTTCTGACGTCATTTCTAGAGCTGCAAGGAGGTTCGGATGTTTTTGTGCACCTCCAGTGGTATGTGATCAACAGGAAAACTTGCTGATTGCGGCAAAACTTTCATCGGTGAACAATTAACCGCGCGTCCGCGGTAGCGTGGTTACAATACTACGGAATATGGTGACGCTCACCGTGCAGTTCTGACTTCATTCTAGAGCTACTAGGAGGTTCGGATCTTTTGGGCACCTCCAGTGGGATGTGATCAACAGGAAAAACTGCTCATTCCGGCAAAAACTTCCATCGATCAACAAGTAACCGCGCGTCCCCCGGAAGCGGGTACAAAATACGGATTGGTGACGTCAAGTGCAGTCTAAGTCATTTAGAGTGCTATGAGTT